>NC_052053.1:68043827-68196327 GCF_903992535.2 Arvicola amphibius
AGGACAGAGAGTTCAAGGCCACCTAGGCTACAAAACAAAGTTAAGGCCATTTATGACTTCAAAGCAAAACCCTGTCTCAAAAAACAGTCCACCTGACCAGACTCTGGTGGCACATTATCTTTAATCTCAGCACTTGGGAGGTAGAGGCAGGTGGATCTTTGAGTTCGAGGCCAGTCTGGTACACAGAGTGAGCTCTAGGACATCCAGAGCTACACACAGAGAAACCCTATCTCGAAAAACAAAAAGCAAAGCAAGCAAACAAACAAAAAATACCAGCCACCTTTAGAGGAATAATGAAATGGCCTCTGTCCTTACCAGAGTTAGACATCTGTCTTAGGTGAGTGTGGACATGTACCTGTAACCGTAGTTCTAACTATAAAATAAGCTGAGGGATGTGTGTGGGGGAGGTGGATCAGAAGAGCTTAAGAGTTCAAGAACAGCCTCAGCAACATAATGAGATTCAGTGGCAGAAAAAGGAAGAAAAGGGGAAGTGAGGAGGGAATGAGAGAGAGAGAGAGAGAGAGAGAGAGAGAGAGAGAGAGAGACCCCCTTGGCTCTCATTTAAGGAACTCAGGGGCTGCTAAAAGGGCCAGTGTGAAGTGGGGTGCTCAGGATAATGATATAAAGAAGCAGAACTAGAGCGGGAGGGTCCAGCTCACCCCACCACTCCCGGCTTTGATAGTTTGGGAGATGCTCCCAGTGAGGCAAATGCTGACCCTCAGGTCTCAGCACTCCAGAAGCAACACTGGTCTAGGAATTGCGTTCAGCATCCATCCTTTCTTTCCCAAAGGCACAGCCAAAAGGGAAAAGTCATTGTCTGAACCCCAACACCACACTCAGGGGCCTGCTGAAAGATCTCTGCAGAGTGAGAGTCACAGGCCAACCTGAAGCTCACCTGCAAGTGAAGTACCTTCTCTCCACAGGGTTTCTCTACTCAGGAGCACACCGTCCAGGTTCTGTACCTGGAAGGCTCTTTGGGGACAAGCCACTTTCCCTGTCTCCCCCGAGGGAAGCCTGTAGCGCCTTCAGCCTGGTGTCTGGATTTCCTTTTCCCTCACTAACTGAGGCTCCTGAGTAGGATCCAAGTCAAGAAGAAATCACCAAAAGTTTCAAGCTGGGCAGTAGAATGAGAAGCTGTAGGTCCACATAAAGATAGGTGTCCACAGCGCCCGCCCGGTGGGTAAATCTTGCCTAGTCCTTTCCACGGAGCGAGTGGAAGGTCGCCTACCCAAGGGAGGGAGGCCAGGCTTCGGCAAGCGTAAAATTAACAGCTCCAAGCAAAGAGTAGAAAGGACTCCGGAGCTCTCTCCACAGCTCCCGGCACAAGGCCGACAGGTGAAGAGAGAGCAGACCCGACCCGCAGGGCACAGGGGAGGCAACCGTGGAGTGAGCCTCAGGCCCAGGCCTCAGGGGTGTGACAGTGCCGCTGCACACGGGAGGAGAGCGGTAGCACTAGCCGAGAGCTCGACCGCCCGAGGTGCCTGCGGTCCGCTGTGCGCAGCCCCGCCCGGGACGCAGGTGTCAAGGTGCGGGCAGAGCACTGGCCCCCGAGCCGCAGGCCCGCTGCCCCGCCCCGGCCCTTGCCTTGCTGTGGCCCGCGCGCGCTCGGGGGCGCGGGGTCCTGGCCCGCGGGCAGGTGCGCGCGGACAAAGCGCAGCGCGGGGGCGTACCTGGGCACGCAGCTGGGGCTGGAGCCGTCCACCTCCCAGGTGGCGAACAGGTTCATGGGCACCGGGGTGTTGAGCGCTCCGGGCGCGCCGGGCAGGCCGAGTCGGCCCCGCTCGGCCATGGCGCCGGCCCCGCCGTCCCTCGGCGGCCTGGGGCTGCGCCGGGCCGCGGGAGCGCGGCGGGCGGGCGGGCCGGGCGCGCGGAGGGCGGCGGCGCGGTCACATGGCGCCGGCGGCCGGGCGGGAGTCGGGCAGGCCCGCGGGCGGTGTCCGGACTGTGCCCGTGCCCCGCCCCCTACCGCTTTGCGCTGCCTATTGGCCGGCAGGGCAGGGCTCGCGCGGCACACCCAATCACTGCCTACCGGAAGTGAGGCGCGCGCCTAAGGGCGTCTCTGGCGCCCAGCCGCGGGAGCGAGCGCGCGCGCGCCTGCGCAAAGGCTCTGCCCTCCCTGGGACCCAGGCAATCGATGCGATGGCTACCAGAGCGGCCAGGTCAGTGAGCCCTCAGGCTCTCTGCCGCGGGCCGTGGGCCCGGGCACATGCCCATGTACCCTGGTGTCTTCTGTCTCTTACCATCCTGTGTGTCCCCGTGTAGGACCCCAAGGCCTCGGGGCTCCTCTAGTACTCTGTAGGCCCCACCCACTCTTATCCCTTGAGGAGTTTCAGCCACCATCAGTCCTCCCTCGCTGCCCCCCTGCAGCAAACTCCTCCCATCCAGCCTCCTCCTACATTTAGCAGTGCTTATTTACTGACTTTTAAGTTTTTCTCAAGAACATCAGAACAAATATTTGAGACAGGGTACTTTCTGCCTTGTTCACAGTGATGTGGTAACTCGAGCCAATAGGAGCTGTGTGTAAGGGGGCGATCAGACTGCCCCCAGGGCAGGGAACACCAGCAGGCATGGGCATGGCTTTGGGAAGGCTGACTAGGTTCTGGGGCTCAGAGGCTCCGTCCCTCCCTCTTTTTTTTTTTTTTTTTTTTTTTTTGGCTGTCTTTGGTCAAAGTCAACAAATTTAAGAAAAAGCTTTTCTGGCATGTCTTGTTTCTTTGTATCCACAGCTTTACACAATTGCCTTTCTCCTTCTGGGTTCCATGTCTTATTATCTACAAGTAATTTTATTGAAACAATTCTAACCCAAGCCAATGTGACCTGGCTGTCCCTCCTTGCCCTTCAGTTTTACCCCAGCAACACGGCTTTCTGCTTTTCTTCCCTGGAAGGCCCTGTGGGGGTGGTCCTTCCCTTGCTGTGACACCCCACCCGCTGCCGGCAACATTTGGTGCTCCTCTGCCAGAGGCAGCCTTCTGCTGAAACTCCTCCAGGATGGGAGCTGCAGACAGCTGCAACTGCTTAAAGCCAGAGTCCCACTTTGAAGAGAACAAGGGGACCTGTGTTTTCCTCATGTTCCCCACTCATTGGGGTGGTGAAACAAAGTCCAGAGGGTCTGTCAGTCTGTGGCCAGCTGAGATGAATATTGTCTGACATTGCAGCCCAACTGGGGCCAGTAGTGAGGCTTGTACCTAGGAAACCAGAGGCTGTGTTCACTGAGCTTCAGCAGCCTTGGTGGACAGGCTGCCTTTGATTGGAAGCAAAGGACAAGCATCCACTGACCTCAGCAATTGGCATACATTGCTGGGCACAGACCAAGGGTGCATTTGAAGGCAGAAGAATGGGCTGCCTGATGAGTTGTGTCTGTGTGCACCAGGCAGGCATTGCAGCCAGGGTCAAGGGAGGAAATGAGGGTGACCAAGCTGTGCTTGGGGCCTGGCACCAGTGGCCTTGGTTGAGCTGTGCCATCTTGTACTAGACACTATTGTAGGTACTCAATGAATGTGACATATCTGCCCATTCTCATTTTAAAGGGGAGGAAAGTGAGATGCATGCAACTCTATACTTTCTGAGGGGAAGCATCAAAGTGTGTGTGTGTGTGTGTGTGTGTGTGTTGGCTGTCTGTTAAGGTCATGGGGACATGTTAGTAATGACCAGTGTATGTTTTCCCAGTGAATAGATAGCAGTTTGAATCTGTTCCACCAAACCTCTGCATCTGAAAGTAACGCTGTGTCCGTCCTCCTTTTGTAAACTGTAGGTCCCAAGACAAGTTTCTTGAAAGCTGGAAGGTACCTACCTCTTCCTGTAAACTAGGTATGAAGTGGTTCCCGCCCTTCCACATTTGGAGTGTTTTCCTACAATTTTTTCTTGAAAATGGTAACCTGATTCAGGATGAACTTCTGTGGACAACTGAGGTGGCTGGTCATGGGGAGAAAGACCAAGGAGAGTGTCCTTCAGTGCCCTGTAGCCCTAAACGAGCACACATAACCCACTGTTAAGGCCAGACAACATATTGCCTGCTTGCCAGAAAATCATTTGTTTGTCAATAGTGAAATAAATTTTGGGGTTCTTTAAAGGACCTTGGGCAGTGGCAGGAGGTAGAGGTTCCTACAGGCCCACAGATTGTCACTGGGTTTCCCTCAGCCTGCACATTGAGCCTCACAACCTCATAGCTGGTGCCCTGGACCATGGATTCCTTGGAAACTGCTCATCTGTTTAGCGTGGGTTAAAATGATGTAAACCTGGCATGAGGATGGGATACAACGTGAAGAACTGCAGACATGGCACGGCACATGCCCAAAGAAGTTCCTTCAGAGTCTAGAGACCTTGGGATGTGTCTAAGGCACAGGAACCACAGGAACCCTGACCATACCAGGCGTGCACCAGACTCATGTCCATGTATTTAGTGAGCACTGGTGGGCACTGAGCCTTCTGCTGTCTTCTGGTCCACCCTCCTTTACACTGTTAACTTTGGGCTCCAGTGTTGTAGAAGATTATTTTAAGATGTGTTACATTTGTTTATGCTGTGGATATTTGTTTTAATGATGCAAAGATGTTTTACATTCTTTTCTGTTGCATTTGTTTAACTCTGTGAAGCTGTGTTACTTTGCAAGTTTAAAACACCTGATGGTCTAATAAAGAGCTGCATGACTAATAGCAAGACGAGAGAGAATAAATAGAAGGAAAAAAGAGAGAAGAAGGAGCAGGGTAGAAAAGGATGAGGGGGGCATTAGGGGCCAGCCACCCAGCTACATAGCACACTACAGAGAAAGAAGTAAAGAAAGGTATATAGAAATAGAGAAAGAGTTGGGCAGTGGTGGCACACGCCTTTAATCCCAGCACTCAGGAGGCAGAGTCAGGTGGATCTCTGTGAGTTTGAGGCCAGCCTGGTTTACAAGAGCTAGTTCCAGGACAGGCTCCAAAACTACAGAGAAACCCTGTCTCAAAAAAATGAAAAAAAAAAGAAATAGAGAAAGATAAAAGCCCGGACGCAAAAGGTAGACAGAGATAATTTAAGAAAAACTGACAAGAAACAAGTCAACCTAAGGCTGACCATTTAAAAGAAAGAAGATTCCATGTGTGATTTATTTGGGAACTGGGTGGTGGGTCTCCCCAAAAAGCCAAAAGAGCAAAAAGAGTAAGACAACAAACAACACTTCAGTCCATCAGGTGAGTTCCAAAGGCCTGGGGAGCTCGTGTTTCTGTGACAACTTAGTTCATATTCTGCATCCCTGCATGGTTAAGTCCCTGTCAGCCTTGCTTTGTCAGGAACAGGGCTACAAACTCGGCCAAGCTACTATCCAGGAGGCAGGGACAGAAACTTCACACACAGAAGACACCCTGGTCACGTGGGGTGTGGGTCATGGAAACCTTCTTTGGGGAAAGGAATGTTCTGTCTGGGAACCTAGGTAGCCTTCAGAAGCCAAGTGGGGTGTTAGGAGAGGCCGTGGGCAGGAAGGCTCGTGGCAGAGCACCAGAAACTGGTCATTCCGAGCCGAGCAGTGTTGCAGACATGATCCGTAGGAGTGGAACAGAACCACAGATGTTATCGAGGAAACTGAGATTCTCCTGTAGTATTCCTAGTCTTAATAATAAAAGACTTCAAAAGGAAACTCAAACAATTTTATTAGCATTTAAGAGAAAACACGGTACAGGTTGAGTAAAAATCCTGACAGCCACCAGGAAAAGGTGAGAAAACATGCCTTCTAAGTTAGACATGGAGTAGAAATAGCTTACTAAGAAAGGAACAATGGAGGCTGAAGGACGGGCTCAGCTGGAAGAGCATTTGCTGTTCTTGCAGAGAACAGGAGTTCAGTTCCCAACATCGATGTCCAGCTCCATGGAGATACAACACAGTTCACTTGCCTCTGCACACCACACAAAATAAAATTAATCTCAAAAGAAGAACTTCCAAGAATGGAAATGAGCTAATGAGCAAAAATCTGGCCACTCACTGTATGGCCTCTTATAGTACCCACCTCTTGCTGGTTGTATTTCCTGAATTTGTCTTCAACATGCTTTATTCCTTACATGATGCCAGGTAAAGAAAGGTTCCTAGCCTTCCTCTGTGACTTCTGTGTTTTTGTTGTTATTGGTGTTTGTTTTTGAGACAGGGTTTCTCTATGTAGCCTTGGCTGGTCTGAACTCTCTATGTAGAACCAGCTGGCCTTGAAGTAACTCATAGAGATCTGTCTGCATTTGCCTCCTCAGTGCTGGGATTAAAGGCCTGTGCCTCCATGCCTAGCCAATCTGTTAATCTTGATGTAGCTCTTTAGTGCCTATTTGTAGTGTGGGGCTGCGGGCAGGCCTGCTTTTCAACCTGCCCAGCTCCTGGCCGCCCGCTAGCTTTACCCAAAATAATTACACGGAAACTGTATTCTTTTATATACTGCCTGGCTCATTAGTTCCAGCCTCTTATTAGCTAATTCTCACATCTCTTGCTTTAACCCATATCTAATAATCTGTGTAGCACCACAAAGTGGTGCCTTACCAGGTAGATTCTAGCGTGCGTCCATCTTGGGCTGGAGCTTCATTGCGTCTGGCATCTCTCTGAGGCACGGCGGTCTGACTAACTTAGGAGAGGCGTGGCATCTGACTGAGCCATCTACCTCACTTCCTTCTTCCTGTTCTGTCTACTCCACCCACCTAAGGGCTGGCCAAGGCAGTTTCTTTATTAAAACAGAAGACCCTCCCATATCATTTCCCCTTTTTCTGTTTAAACAAAAAAGAAGGCTTTAACTTTAACAGCAGAATTACATATAACAAAACAGTTATCAAGTAAGAATTACAGTTACAATATTTATATCTATTTTATTTTTATGATAAAAGGAAAACAACTATAACTATCTATTCTTCAACTCTATCAAAGACTCCAGACGGATATAACATTACCTAGGTGAACAAGAAGTAAGCTACTTCCAAAACTCTAGAAATCACAGAGACATCTTGCTACCTGGACAGTCACCCAAAGTTCTTTTGTACTGTTGGGACATCCATCTTCAGCCTCAAGCCCACAGTATCCAGCAGACTTTTCCATGAAGCAGGAAATTTCAAAGGCAGTTCACTCAGTATCTGTTGTGTCCTGCAGAATGTCTCACAGACTCTTTCATGAAGCAGGAACCCCAAAAGATCATCTCACATTTAGGAAAGTTCAGCAGTCCTCTCTCTGAGGGTTCTCTGTGTCCAGTTTATGCAACAGTCAAGACAAGAGCAGTTTCTTGCCCAAATGGCTATCAAACTCCATAAGGAGCCTCTTCGATGTCCATCTTCCTCTTGAAGTAGATTGGTGCTGCCAGGAGCAGATGTGTCTCTCATTGTCATGAAAAGCCCTAAGTTATTAAAACATTTAAAATGCCATATTCTATAGTCTTTGAAAGATATTAGGAATGCCTAACTGAAATATATCTCTATATATCTAGAAAATCTAACTAACATGACTACAAGCTTGACTATTATTGATGACTATCCATTAACAACTGATATACATTTCATTTTTAAATGAACTACACAATCACAATACCTTAATCAGTATCAGAAATACATATACATATAACAAAATTGACCTTAAATTTAAATCACTGAAGCAAAATCCATATCAATGCAAATTATCCATATCTATATCATATCCCCCTTTAAATGTAGAAGAACATTTATAAACAATATTTGGGAACATGGGCGCAGTTATTTCTCTCCAAACTGCTTCCTGCTGAATGGGGACACTGTTAATCAGATCTTTCATGGTGTAACCTGTGTGCCAGGTTCATCTCAGTCATCAGTTGAGCGAAGTAATTTTTTGAGGGTGTTCACAGCAACCTTTCAGGAGGGCGTGGTCTATCATACCATATTGGGATAGAAGCAATCCATAGGGTCTCATTTTCTGTAAAAACAAAAGAAAAATCTCTTTTCCAAAGTATCATATCCTTAGATCCAAATTCTGAAGTCAAGGTATTTTCAAAATGTCTATTTTGGATTAGTTCAGCAGCATTTATAAACAAGTATCTTTTAGCAGCTGTTGCTCCTTCCTCAGCATTCAAACAATTCAAAGAGAGCATAATAGTATATAGTATCAAGATTCTCTGTGTATTTTCCATCTTTGTGCAGCTTTATTTTAACCTCTATTTTGTTTATTTTTTACTTTTACTTTTTGAGACAGGTTCTCTCTATAGCTTTGTCCTGGAATAACTCTGTAGACCAGGTTGTCCTTGAACTCTTAGAGATCCATCTGCCTCTGCCTCCCCAGTACAGGGATTAAAGGTATGTTCTACAACACCTTGAACTCACATAGATCTGTCTGTCTCTGCCTCCCAGGCACTGGGATTAAAGGTGTGTCCTGCCACACCTTGAAGTCACAGAGGTCAATCTACCTCTACCTCACAAGTGTTGGGATTAAAGGTGTGTACTACCACACCCAACTACTCTATCTTTTTTTACTTTTAAGGACTTTCACCTTTAGCCTACATATATTTTCAACACATTGTAAACCATTTTGACGTTTTCTTCGACTTTGAATCTTTCTTTTACTGTATCTCTCTCTCTTTGTGACCACATGAGCCTTTAAATTACTGAGCAATATGGGTAGGATTCAAGCCGCAGCTTTGCCAGCTAGATCCATCCCATTCCTTAGCTTTCCAGCCTCATGGCAGAGGTACTTGCTAGAGCCATTTTTATTACCACAACTCTGTGGCATTTCAAGGTCCCTTCCAGCAAGCAAGCTGCAACAGTGTTAAACAACAATCAAAAGTTCCATAGTCAGGACCGCCTGCTTGAGTCAGAGTTTGTCCTGGCAGTACAAAAACGCCAGCATTTTAAAATAGCACAACTTTTTTCCTGCTACGGCTGAAAACAAACAAGCATGCAGTCAGCTTTTATCAACGCCATTTAAGTGTTTCGTAGCAGGACCTCTTAAAAGAGCTGCAATGTTTTGCAGCTGAAGCTGAGTCAGGAAGCCTCTCTTAGATGAGAGCGCTTGCTTGCCAGACCCGAAAAATAGAGCTTTACTCTATTCTTTCCCAAGCTTTCTCAAGCTTTCTGTGGATCCAGTTATCCACGTGGGCGCCATTCTGTAGTGTGGAGCTGCGGGCCGGCTTTTCGTCCTGCCTGGATCCCACATGGTTAGCTTATGCCCCGAAATAACAACACACAAACTGTATTCTTTTAAATACTGCCTGGCCCATTATTTTCAGCCTCTTACATCTTGACTAAACCATATCGAATAATCTGTGTAACACCACAAAGTGGTGTCTTACCAGGTAGATTCTAGCGTACGTCCATCTTGGGCTGGAGCTTCATCGTCTGGCATCTCTCTGAGGAGAGGCACGGTGGTCTGACTAATTTAGGAGAGGCGTGGCATCTGACTGAGCCATCTACCTCACTTCCTTCTTCCTGTTCTGTCTACTCCACCCACCTAAGGGCTGGCCAAGGCAGTTTCTTTATTAAAACAGAAGACCCTCCCATATCACCTATTCCACCAAATAACAGTTGGAACAAGAGCTGTTTGTAGTTGGAGAAGTGTCCTTGGGAAACTACCAAAAAGTTCAAAGTTTCAGGCCCCTGCTGTAACTCCATTTTCTGATTTATCTTATGTCTTACCTAGTTAGGCAAGAGCCTGAGCTTTATGCATCAATATGGCCTGTGGGTCTTCTATGTCAATGCCCTGCTAGGTAGTTGGCATGGAGCAGAACATAAACCACTAATGCTGACAGCAGTCAGAACTGCTACTGGAAGCTGCCATTGAAATCGTCTCCAAGACCTCACAGGGCCACAGAGTTGGAAAGCTCAGAAATGCTCTCATTGCCGGGCAGTGGTGGTACACACCTTTTATCCCAGCACTCGGGAGGCAGAGGCAGGCAGACCTCTGTGAGTTCAAGGCCAGCCTGGTCTACAAGAGCCAGTTCCAGGACAGGCACCAAAGCTACAGAGAAACCCCATCTGGAAAAACCAAAACAGAAAAAAAAAGAAATGCTCTCATCAACTCATTCAATAAGTTATTACCAAGTTGGTGTCAAGTCTTAGAGATGCAAGAATGGACTTCCTTCCTGAGCTAGGACACAGTCTGGATATGAAAAGGTTATGGTCTCAGATACTGTGCTGATGTGGGATTCCCCTCTGTATTCTGTGAATATGTTTTATTGTCATTGGCTAATAAAGAAGCTGCTTTCGGCCAATGGCTTAACAGAGTAAAACCAGGTGGGAAATTCAAACAGATGTAGAGCGAGTAGGTGAAGTCAAGGAGATGCCATGTAGTCTCTGAAGGAGACAAACACCTGGAAACCTTACCGGTAAACCACGAGCCTCTTGGTAATATACAAAATAATAGAAACTGGTTAATTTAAGATGTAAGAGCTAGCTAGGAATATGCTAGAGTCATTGACCAAGCAGTGTTGCAATTAATATAGTTTCTGTGTGATTATTTCAGGTCTGGCTGGCGGGAATGAGTCAGAAGCAGGAGAGTGGGAGGTCATGGATGAGTTTGGATTGAGGGCTGAGGACTGTATGGAATTCCACAGGGAAGGGCAGTATCAGCTAGGCTCTAGAAGGTCTAGTGTCCCTGAAGATTTACATCAGGCCTCCCTCTGCCATAGCAGCTCTAAAGCCACATTAACCAAAAGTAGCTGCAGTCCAAGAGCACAAACGTTCCCAGCCTGGCCACCCTTGGCCACAGTGCCCCAGCAGGGGTGGCGTGCGCTTCTAATCCCAGCACTCAGGAGGCAGAGTCAGGCAGTAGAGGCCAGCCCAATCTACAGAGCAAGTTCCAGGACAGCAGAGAAACCCTGTCTCAGAAAAAAAGAAAAAAGAAAATGAAAAGAAAAAGAAAAAACAGAAAAATAAAGCGCCAGCAGAAGACAGTTATTTCACAGTATGGGACTGACAGGTTCTCCCCCCAGTTTATAGCTGCTTGCTACTTCCTTCATTTTCTTTCTTTTTTTGGAAAGCCTGGTTCTGCATTCTGCTAGTTCTGCTCACCAGCTCATGTCTTTACAAACTGCATTTATCTCTGAGCTCTCGGCCAGACCCAAGGTCATCTTGAGCATGATGGTTCTAGTGTTTGTATGTGGGGTTTTTGGGAATTCCTGCATTTAGATCACATGGTCTTTATGTGTTGCCTTTTTTGTTGGTTTTGATTTTGGTTTTACTTTTTAAAAAAAATATATTATGTATAGTGTTCTGCTTGCATGTGTGCCTATACACCAGAAGAGGGCACCAGTTCTCATTACAGATGGTTGTAAGCCACCATGCGGTTGCTGGGAATTGAACTCAGGACCTCCAGAAGAGCAGGCAATGCTCTTAACCTCTGAGCCATCTCTCCAGCCCCCTTGATTTTGGTTTTTCAAAATGTATTTTTTTTTTTTGTATAGCACTGGCTATCCTGGAACTCTGTACACCAAGCTGGCCTTGAACTCATTGAGATCTGCCTGCCTCTGCCTCCCAAGTACTAGGATTAACGGCATGGCCACCATCACCTAGTGTGTCGCCTTGTTTTGTGGGAGTTTGTTGGTAAACAATAGATAAGTTTCTGAACACCACACATGAAGAGAGAGGCAAATGCAGTTTGCCCTAGGTATCTGAGGCCCACAGTGAAATGAAAGGAACAGTTCTTCAGGAGGCTCCCTAATTGGTGGAAGTTGACAGTAAAGCTAACCATAACATTCCCACTTCCCTTCATCATGAACTAAGATGAGAGATGTGAAACCAGCCATGGGTGCTCACAGAGAGGCCAGCAGCAGTACTGCTGTCACTTGGAAGAAAAAGGCATATTCCAATGTGTCTGATAGAATGTCAGTAACTAAAACTTCAAAGTCTGAAAATAGACATTGTACGAACCTGCTGACTGAGCAGCGCATGGTTGTTGTATAGTGAGACCCAACAACAAAAACTGAAAATAAAAAGTTTGATCCTACTTGGCAAGAGTGCAAAAACTGCCGTGTATACATGACAATATCAATCCATGATTATGCATGATTGATTATGCATGTCAAATACATCTTTCAAAAATATTGGTGCACAGAAATTTAAGCTACAATAAAAAAAATAGCCGGGTGGTGGTGGCTCCCAGCACTCAGGAGGCAGAAGCAGGCAGATCTTTGTGAGTTCAAGGTCAGCCTGGTCTACAAGAGCTAGTTCCAGGACACAGGACAGGCTCCAAAGTCACAGAGAAACACTGTCTCCAAAAAAAAAAAAAAAAAAAAAAAGAACGAAAAGAAAAAGAAAAAAAAGAAAAAAAGCCATAAACTGCTAAGCACTATGCGATTACCTCTGTGTATTGGGAATTCAGTCGATTCCTATGTTTTCCTTTCTGTTTATCTGTCTTTCATGGGTTTTTTTTTTTACTACAGTAAAGTATATTAATTGAGAAGGGAAATAAAAATGTTCTGTGTCAAACCAGTTGTGGATTTTGGTGGTGCACACCTTTAATTCCATCACTGCAGAGCCAGTGGAGGTCAGATCCCTGTGATTTCGAGACCAGCCTGGTCTATATATATAGAAAGCTCCAAGCTAACCAGAGTTACATCATGAGACCCTATCTCAGAAAAATAAAAATATGTTTAGTGTCAGATAAATCAAGACAGATTGTGGCTGACTGACCCAGGGGCGCCAGGCGCCCTTTGGCTAGAGTTGCATGAGTTTTGGAAAAATAAGTAAAGGGCAACCTCTGCACTTCCCCCTTTACAACCTAAGGATCATCTTTATAGGGATAGATATTTGGTAGGTAATATCCTTACAGCCATGGGAAACCATACAAGTCCATAGGTCAAAGTTTAAAAAAGTGTTAAAATATTCATAAAGAATAAAATAGGTTTTTGTTTCTTTTGTAAAGGGAGATGCACATTTTGATTGCCTGCTTGATACAGGTGAATGCTGACCAAAGGCTATCCTGCTGGTTCCTTGATCTCAATTCACTGAGAAGCAGGCACCCCCTTCTGGCCTACTCTGCTCAGGAGTGTGGGCTCCCTCACCTTGCACCTGAGGATGGAGTCTAGAGCTGCCCTCTTCTGGTTGGCAGTGGTCTTGGGAGTTTGCCTGGGCACGTGTTGTGTGGTATTTCAGAGGGAGAGCTGGTGGGAAGGAATGTCTGTTAACAGGGAATGTCAGGCTGGCTATGACATGTACCCACCCTGAGCATGAGGTGTCCAGCAAAGGGGAGTGCTCAGTGTTGCTCTACAGGGACAGTCATGATATGTGATAGTGTGAAAAATCAGGGATTAAATAAAGCTCATGAGCTTTTTATTTTTTATTTTTTTTTTTGAGACAGGATTTCTGTTTAGTCCTAGCTGTCCTGGAACTCACTCTGTAGATCAGGCTGGCCTTGAACTCACAGAGATCCACCTGCCTCTGCCTCCAGCAAGCTGGGATTAAAGATGTGAAACACCATGTCTGTTAACCTACTGACCACAGTTAATTTAGGCTTATGACTCAGGGTCGGGGGGAATTGGAGGGTCCTTTGTGTCTAAATTTTAATGCTCCTCAGTGTTTCTTGCAATAGATATAATGATGCTATAATCAGGTACATAGATGAAATATGGAAAAATACCATACAGAGAACAGTCAATGACGTTAACAAAAGACTTAATACCATTGACAACACACGGTGTTCAATCCCTGTCACCAGAATAGGTGGAAGTATAGCTTCTTTTCTGCAGGGTGATTTTATTTTTCTAAAGTTTTATGGTTAACATACAATGATCCTGGCAATCTGAAAGCAACAATTTTAACAGGGTCTCAAGTACCTTAGGTCTCAAACTCTGTATGTAACTGAGGCTGACCCATGGTCCTCCATCCCCACCTTCTCAGTGACTGGGATTGCAGTTCTGAGCCAGTATTTTTACTTAACACTTTTACATTGAGCACTGGGATTTAACATGAATTTGGGGCCTTCAGATTTCCATAGGCCAGATGGAGTAGGTTGTATCCCGGAGCAAGCAGAAATGTGGGAGAAACTCTGGAGTAAAAGCATCCAGACTATTTTTAGAAGGGAATCAGATAGTGTCAGCCCCATTTACCGCAGAGTGTGCCAGGTGGGCAAGAGCCATCAGAAAGACAGACTTGGCAGGGACGTGGTATATTGGGGAGAGGGAAGAAAGACCAGCAAAAAGTAAAACAGTTCAGGTTTGGAAACTGAGAACCATCAAGTGAAAGAGAGGCAGATAAATCTGCCTGTGAATTTGGAATTTAGGAAAACTCATTTTAATTATGTTGTTGCCAGGATCCAATCACACCGTGTAATCTTTCCTGGGCAGTGTGATTAATGCAGCTCACTCACATAGGTCCAGGGCAAGCACTGGAGGGACATGAGGGCCAGCCCCTTCCTCACTGAAAGCCTCAGGTGCCCTCTCCCAGGGGGAATGACCACTCCATCTACGGTAACCTACTGTTTGTGTCCCATTTAAAACCTGCAATTGGCTGGATGTTTGAAAAACAGGTTCACCTGGTGCACTGATGCCCCTAGAATATTGAAGCATGAAGTACCAAGCACATCACCTTGAGAGGCTTTGTCAGAACTCATTGCACAGTCCTGGAAGATCTGAGCATTTCACTATGAATTGCCCCCACACCATTCATGTTTGGAGCTGTGATCTTTAGGTCAAAGAACAACTTTGCGGAGTCAGTTATCTCCGTCCATCTTTACCTGAGTTCCTGGGATGGAACTCATACAGTCAGACAGACTTGTCTGCAAGCGCCTTTTCTTGCCTAGCTAACCCTTTTTTTGCGGTTTCTCAAGGAGATTCTCTTTCAAGTTCTTTAAAAAATTCTGTTGAAGCTGGGCCATGGTGGCGAGTACCAGGACAGCCTGGGCGTTACACTGAGAAACCCTGTTTCGAAAAACAATCTTGTTGCTATTTCATTTGGGATTATACTGGTTTTGCAAACTGGTAAGAAGTTTACGTGTTTGCATGCTTTTTCTTAATCCAAAAAGGGCGCTTTCTAATTTAATCTGAGTCCTGTGACGTTCGGCAGCCTAACTTTGGAGTTTCCTGACTGTGGCAGAGGATTTTGGCAAGTTTGGCACAAGATTTGCTAAACTCCCAAGGACTGCTGGGTATGGCCGAGATAGTGAGCCGCACCTGCAGATCCAGAGGGCTGTGCATAAGTTCCACTCCGGCAGAGCTCACCACCCTACCCAAAGCTGTCGTTGTCAGGAACAGGGAATGCTAGAGAGAACTTAGCGCTGAGGAAACCAAGCGTCCACCTTACCAGGGTGCAGCAGAGTCAGAGAGAACATTCCCTGGGACCTCTCATAACTCGGCCCCGCCCGCAGTTCTTGGTCCTGCCTTAGGGCGTGCTTACGCCCCAGGCTCCTCCCATGACGTCGGTCCTCCCGACCCCTCCCACAGTCCATTGTCCCCACCAAAGCAGCCCCACCACGACCCTGGGCCGGGCCTTGGACGCTCTCAAGCACCGCCCACAAGCCCTTCCCACTACTTTGTTTCCAGATTCCCTCTTTTCAGTCTGTTCGCTCCCCTTAGGCCCCGCCCACGGCCCTCTTGACCGCGGCCCCGCCTTCGGGCTCCTCCCATACCTCTTGGGACTCTTCCCAGGCTCCGCCCACAGTGCTATCCGGGCCTCGTCACGCTAAGCCCCGCCCCTGCTCCAGGCTCCTCCCACAGATCTGACTCTTCTCAGGCTCCTCCCACGGCCCTTGTCTGCTCCTGGGCGGCGCTAACCGAGTCCGTCCCGCCCTCCTCGCCGAACCGCAAGTCCCCTCTGCTGGCTGGTGGCCCGCCAGGCCTGTAAGGGCTCCGGACTTGGACTTTCCCTTCAGACGGGCCGTGAGGTTGGCGGTTCGGCCCCACTGTCCCGACGCGTTCCGAGTTCCTTTCTTGGTCCCGCGGCTCAGCCGTTGGAGGCAGCGCGGCTGAGACGCGCGTGGCGAATCTGCCACGACGAATCGGCGGGCGTGGCGCCGGCGACCTCGCGAGAGTGCGGCTCAGACGGAGGCAGCGCGACGGTGCTTGCGGGCTGAGGGCCGCAGGCGAAGAGCGGGCTGCGGAGCGTCGGGGGGCCGGCAGGGCCCCGCAGCTCCACCATGACTGGCCGAGTATGCCGCAGTTGCGGCGGCACGGATATCGAGTTTGACGCGGCGCGCGGCGATGCAGTGTGCACGGGCTGCGGCTCTGTGCTCGAGGACAACATCATCGTGTCCGAGGTGCAGTTCGTAGAGAACAGTGGAGGCGGCTCGTCGGCGGTCGGCCAGTTCGTGTCGCTGGACGGTAGGTCCTGCCGCGCGGGGAAACGGGAGCGGGCAGGGCTGACTGTGCGAAATGAGTGGGAAGTCGAGGCAAGCGGAGAAACTGAAGCAGATCGTCCTGCCAAGGGCGGTCAGACAGGGAAACTAAGGCAGGGTCCAGCCAGGAACTTGCAGGCAACCTCCCGCTGTATCCCGTACACTGACGTGAGTTCTGTGATCCTCCCGGTCCAAGCGTAGCGGTCTGGTTCAACCGAGGCCGTCAGGCAGGGTACCGGAATCTGGTAGGCTCGGTTTTCAGGCTCGCATCTGATGCACGTTCCGTTTTCCCGGTTGGCCATTCTGACAGGTGTGCATTGCCCTAAGGGCTTAGAGAAGATATGCCCTACCTCAATTCTTTGCCTAGTCCTTATTATTGTAGGGTTGTTTCCTAACCGTTGAGTGCTGACTTTGGTGAATTTTACTTCCAAGTCCTTCTTTGTATATATGATTCACCAAGCAGAAGTTACTCATCTTGACCAAAAGTTTTACATTTTGAAACACTCCAATTGGTCGTTTTCTTTGATTGTTCTTTTGAATCTAAAATGTTTTTGTTTGAGTCACTACATTTGTATTCTAAAAGTTATTGTTTACATTGTAATGTAGTTTTGTTTTTATTTTCTGTATACTGGGGATCTAATCCAGGGCCACTGGAAGCCTGGGCCACATTTTGAGTTATGCCTTGTGGAAAATGATGATGTTCCTTTCTTGAATGTGGAGGTCATTTTCCACACAATTTGCTGAAAGGCTTCCTTTTTTAAAAAAACAAACAAACAAACCTGGAATTACCGTTGTACCTTCAGCAGAGCACTGTATGCAGTCATGTGGGTCTGATTCTGGGTTCTGTTTTGCATCCATCCTTACATTCTGTTTACATTTTAATGTCTTGAGATCAGATATTGTGATCATCCAGCTTTTGTCTTCCTTTCAGAATAGTAGATTTGTAGTCACTTTCCCTTCTGTTGTAGAGTAATTGTGTGTGTGTGTATGGTTCAGGGGCTAGAACCCAGTTTTGCTCATGCTGATCAAGTGCTCTGCCATTGAACTTAATCAGTAGCGCAGGCAGGCATTGAGCTTGCAGTCCTCCTGCTTCAGCCTCCCAAGTAGTTGGAATTATGAGCCTGTACTGCCAGATCTCACTTCTTTTTGTGTTTTGAGACAAGGTGTCCCTATGTAGACTGACTGGCCTCAGACTTTGAGTATTCTCTCTGCCTCAGCCTCCCAAGTGCTGGGATTACAAGCGTGCACCACCAGGCCCTGTATGGCTGATCCTGTGTGTGTGGGTGAACATGTGTGTGTGTGTGTGTGTGTGTGTATGTACAGGCATGCATGCATGTGTGGGTGCTTGAGTGAGGAGACCCAAAGTTGGCATCAAGTACCTTCCTTGATAAGTGTACACTTTATTAAGGTAAGGTCTTTTGCTGAACTGGTTACTGTAGCTAGTTTGCCCAAGGATTCCCTCTCAGCCTCCCAAGTGCTGGGTGGTAGGTGGCTGCCATACCTGACCAACTTCTATGTGAATTCTGGGGTCTGCACTTCAGTCACGCTTGCACAGCAAGCGTTTAATCCACTGAGCAATCTCCCCAACTCCTGTGGCAGATTCTTGAGTCTGCTGTGAGTTCCAGAAGTAAGTTCACTTGGGGTATTATCCTTTGGACATGCTCGTGGATTTTATCTCTGTTTACTTGGAATATTGGTCTGTAGTTTAATGCCTTAGGTGTCCAAGTAATACACTCCTGAAACAAGTGAGCAATGTCCCGTTTCCTTCTGGAAGGGACTGTGTCCAATGCACTCTGCTTTTTTTTTTTTTTTTTTTTTTTTTTTGGTTTTTCGAGACAGGGTTTCTCTGCAGCTTTTAGAGCCTGTCCTGGAACTAGCTCTTGTAGACCAGGCTGGTCTCGAACTCACAGAGATCTGCCTGCCTCTGCCTCCCGAGTGCTGGGATTAAAGGCGTGCGCCACCACCACTCAGCCTCTGCTCTTTTTTTCTTTCCTGGTTTCACTGTGTAACTTAGGCCGGCCTCAAACTCATGATGTTCCTGCTTCTCAGCCTTGTACATAGCCAAGATTACAGGTGTGTGCCTACCACTTCTTGGTCCTGTCATTCTTAAATATATTATGTATACTTCTCCAATGTAGTCAGTTGGACTTGCGGTTTTCTCTTCGGCTTCTGTCATCGCAGTTGTTGTAGTTTTGTTTCAGATAGTTTCTGACTTGTTTTGGAATTCAGATTTGAGGAATGGGTCCATCTGATTTTGGAATTCGTGTGTGTGTGTGTGTGTGTGTGTGTGTGTGTGTGTGTGTTAAGCAAGTGGTCTACCACTGAACTTTATCCCCAGCCCATGAGCCCATCTCCTAGATGCCTGTAAGATGTCTCTTTTCCTTGGATGTTTAGTGTCGTGTCTGTGTTTCCCTTTGTCTTTCTTGCTGGTTTATCAGTTTTGTTGTTATTTCCAAAAAACGTTGACTTGGTTTTGAACTTTCCCTTCTGCCTTTTCCTGTGATATATTTCACATGCTACACAAGTTCTTCTTCTTTGTAGGTGACTTCCCAAGGGTGTCTTCAGGACTGCTGTGACAGTGGTTCTACTGCATTGTTTACACCTCCTAAATAGCTGCCAAAATGTTAATGCCTATTGGAGTGATAACAAGAGTAATAACAGATCATTGTGGGAGCAGATGTCTAGGGCTTTCCATGGGAAGGCATTTTCCTAGGTGCATCCATGGCTTGGTGATAATGTGTTATGCTAACTGTGCCCTCGTAACATTAGGAAAAATAGTGTGGAGCCGGGGTAGAGTGAGGTCTTACCATGCATCCTGGAGGTCATGCTCCAAAGTCTTAAGCGAAACTCAGTTGGGCTCTTAGGTGGTATCTCCAGGGAGAAGCACTCCAGCAACCAGCCATGAATGCCCTGGGGAATGCACTGTGGGGTCATGAATTCTTTTTTTTTTCCAAGACCGGGTTTCTCTGTAGCTTTGGAGCCTGTCCTGGAACTAGCTCTTGAGACCAGGCTGGCTTCAAACTCACAGAGATCTGCCTGCCTCTGCCTCCCGAGTGCTGGGATTAAAGGCGTGCGCCACCACCACCGGCTGGGGTCATGAATTCTTAACCTTAGTAGAAGGTGCAAGTTATACAAGAGGGAGGTGTCAACTGCTTTGAACAGCCATCTTTCACATGGCTACCTGTATTCCCCACTCCCCAAATCAGCATGATAACATAGGCAGGAAACATTTCCTGCCCTCATAGGTCCCTGGTGCTCCTTGCTCATCTTGGCCTTCCTCTAGCTTCAGTGTAAAGCTGTTTCTTCATTGGTGGCTGTCTTGTAGGTTCTAAAACATCTGTCTCTTTCCTAGATGTCTTTGCGTACAGTAAGCTAAGCTGCACACTTAACAGTTTGCTCTAGAATATGTGCTTAATACACTAAAGCGAGTGATGAGGGTCCTGCAACAGGAGGTTCCTGGTTATGGAAACTTACCACCCTATACTCGTGATTAGATTTCAGAGACTTTTTCAAGAAGCCTGTGCCAAGGGAAGTACTGGGCATCATGACTGCAGGCTCAGATCCCAAATACAAGGCAGTGGGTAGCTGGAGAAGTTGGAGAGTCTGGGCTTACCTTTAATGAGTAAGGATGATAGGGCAAAGCAGGGTTTCCCATAATACACACTTCCCAGCATGTGCCATATCCTCTGAGGCCCCTTTGTCAGTGAATGGTGACCCTTGTGCTTCTTCTCCTTCCCAACACTTGGGACTACTCTCAGAATGCTCATTGCAGAGAGGGCTCCTGCACCAAGCCACCTGTGGCTCTTGCCTCCTCAGGGTTCATCCTCTCCTATCCTGGGAGCAGCAAACCTTGTTAGTAGGCTGAATGTACTCCCTGAGGTTCCAATAATCAGACTTGCTTACAGTGTTTGGGGTAGAACCCAGGGCCTTATGTGCTGAGCAGGTACTCCCCAGCCCACTAATCAGAACTTAACATTTTTATTACATTTATTTATGTGTATATGTGCATGCCACACTGCGTGTGTGTGTAGAATTCAAAGACTGACTTATGGAAGTTGGTTCTCTTCACCATCTAGGTTCTTAGCGATCAAACTCAGGTGCTCAAGTTTGATAGCAGGCTCCTTTAGCTGCTGAGCTGTCTCACCTGCAAAGAACCTTTTCTTATTTTTGTTTTTCAAGACAGGGTTTTTCTGTGTAGCTTTCTTGGAACTTGCTCTGTGGATCAGGATGACAGATCTATTGATCTGCCTGCTTCTGCCTCCTGAGTGCTGGGATTAAAGGAGTGGGCCACCACCACTGGCTTTTTTTTTAAGGTGGGGGATATTGCTCTGTAGCCCAAGCTGGCCTCAAAGTTTCTATCTAGCCTTCTATATCAAATCAGCACAGTTGTAAAGACTTTCTGTTCTGGAAACCTAGGTCTAATCCAGCATATGAGGGTGGCATTGTCTGTTCCAAAGCACATCCAGTCTGTTTATACCCATGTTGTCTTGGGTTCAACCCTCTCTGTTCTTTGCTAAGTCAGAGGCTCTTCCCCAAGTGATCTGTGATTGTATATTTCTTCTTCATTGTCCACGAGGGGGCAGACTCTGCCAAACCCATCTATGCTGTACTTTCACCCCCTTGCTGTGTATCTCACATTGGCCTGATGTGATCCTTTTTTTTTTTTTGGTTTTTCGAGACAGGGTTTCTCTGTAGCTTTGGAGCCTGTCCTGAAACTAGCTCTTGCAGACCAGGCTGGCCTCAGACTCACAGAGATCCACCTGCCTCTGCCTCCCAAGTGCTGAGATTAATGGTGTGCATCACCACTGCCTAGAGCCACTATTCTTTTTAAATGTAATTTAAGTTTTGGTTTTTAGGATCTTATTTTTATTATTCTAAATTATGTGTGTATTTGTGTGTGGGTATGTACACATTAGTGCAGGTGCCCATAGTGGCCGGGGGTGTTTTTGTTACAGAAACGTGTAGAAAGTACCAAATGTCTGCTGGGCATGGTAGTGCACATCTGTAGTCCAAGCGCTTGGGAAGCTAAGTTCTAGATCAGCCCTTACTCTAGAGTGAAACTTTGTCTGGAAGGAAGGAAAGAAAAGCAAAATACCCAGTGTTTTTAGAAGTAGAGTACATCTGAAATTTGAAGATCTAGGCAAATTTGTAGTTGGCAGTTCCATCAAGAGGTCATATTTGGCCTTTCTTCTTTCACACATGAGGAAGCCTGAGTCAGCCAGCACCTTAACCTAATGTGACATTTGCTGAGTAAGTGCTTTTTACACCACGTTTCCTCTTGCTGCACACACGTGGAGGCGTGGCAGGAACAAGAATCAGAAGGTGACTCCTAGAGCCAATAAAAGTAGAACAGCCCAGGCAGAAGTGGGGGGGTCCCAGTGTGGGAGGTGGACTGTGCCTGTGGAAGTGGTAGTGATTGGTGACTTTGCAGTGTGCTTTGTGGAGCTGGAGTGGAGAAGTGCAAAGATTGCAGTAAGCATTCATCTCAAGTGGAAGTCTTCTCTTTGGGGATGGGGTTGGGGGAATAACGGGAATGAGGCAAGGTCAAGGTCTTGCTGTGTATCTCACATTGGCCTGATGTGATCCTTTTTTTTTTTTTTTTTTTTTTTTTTTTTTTTTTTTGGTTTTTCGAGACAGGGTTTCTCTGTAGCTTTGGAGCCTGTCCTGAAACTAGCTCTTGCAGACCAGGCTGGCCTCAGACTCACAGAGATCCACCTGCCTCTGCCTCCCAAGTGCTGAAATTAATGGTGTGCATCACCACTGCCTAGAGCCACTATTCTTTTTAAATGTAATTTAAGTTTTGGTTTTTAGGATCTTATTTTTATTATTCTAAATTATGTGTGTATTTGTGTGTGGGTATGTACACATTAGTGCAGGTGCCCATAGTGGCCGGGGGTGTTGGCTTTCCCTGGAACTGGAGTCATATAGGTGGTTGAGAACTGCCTGACTGGGAACCTGTCTTAATCCTCTTTTATAGTAGGACTTGATCTTAACTGCTGAGCTATCTCTCCAGATCCCATGATTGACTTGTATTAAAAGTACATATCTACTTTAATTAGAGCAATAGAATGTGTTTTCTTGATATTTTTTAAAATTACATTTATTTGCTGGGCGGTGGTGGAGGTGCACGCCTTTAATCCCAGCACTCAGGAGGCAGAGGCAGGTGGATCTCTGTGAGTTCGAGGCCAGCCTGGTCTACAAGAGCTAGTTCCAGGATAGTCTCCAAAGCCACAGAGAAACCTTGTCTCGAAAAACAAACAAACAAACAAAAAAAACAAAAAAAGGAAGAAAGAAATTACATTTATTTATGAGAGGTGTCTTGGTGCATGTGTGGAGAAGTCAACTTGTAGAATCAGTTCTTCCCTTCTGTGGGCCCCAGTCATCAAATGTGGAGATAAGAGTTCTTGGCTACTCAGTCATTTCATCAGTTCGTATTTTTTTCTCTTGTAAAGGTTTGGGATGCCTCTGGTCAAGGCCACATCTGTTTGCTAGGCAGAGCAAAGTCTTCTACTTAGCCTGCTGCTCTTTCTGTTAGAATGCTAGGTTCTCCTTTGTTCACAGTCAGTGAAAAGGGGCTTCGGGGCTTCTTTCTCAGGCTCTGGCTAACCTCTGTTTTTTGTTTCCAGGTGCTGGCAAAACCCCAAGCCTAGGTGGTGGCTTCCATGTGAACTTGGGAAAAGAGTCAAGAGCACAGACCCTACAGAATGGTATTGCCCGCTTCAACATTGCTGGTTATGAGTGGGACAGGAGAGGGAGGTGGAACAGGGTACTCGGGTGAGGTAAAAGCAGATGAATCCTCAGTTGTTGCTTCTGTTTTGGAGCACCCACTCTGCCCTACCCCATGTCTTACCCTGTGACATGCTACTTTTTGCTACCTTCATAGCCCAGGTCCTATAGCATTCTGATAAGTGTGCTCCCACTCCCTCTTCTAAACATTTTGCAGAACTTGCTAGTCTCCTCTAATAAAGGGCCCCCAGATGGTGCCAGCCTATAGTTGTTTGTTCCTGGTCTCCAGGAGATAGACATAGAACCAGCAAATTTATAGCCATCTGACCTGGCAGAAATGACATTTCATTGTTTTATAAAAGCATCAATTCATAAGCTGAATGGGCAGTGGTGGCGCATACCTCTAATCCTAGCACTTGGGAGGCAGAGGCAGGCGGATCTCTGTGAGTTCAAGGCCAGCCTGGTCTACAGAGCTAGTTCCAGGACAGGGTCCAAAGCTACAGACAAACCCTGTCTAGAAAAAGCAAATAAAAAAAGCATCAGTTCACAACGAAGAAGAGAAATGTTCTGATCTTTTACTTGTTTTTAATTAGGTTGTTTGCCTTTATTGAATTTAAAAAGTTCATTATATATTTTAGCTACAGTGTTTATTGTTTTGCTTTTTTTTGATACTGGAACTCTATGTAGCCATACCTGTCCTGGAACTTGCTCTGTAGACCAGGCTGGCCTTGAACTCACAGAGATTTGCCTATCTCTGCCTCCCAAATTCTGGGATTAAGGATATGCACCAATATACATGGTTTTAGCTACAAGTCTATAAAAAAAAATAAATACATACTTTCACACTTTTTTGTTATTTTGTTTTGTTTTTTTCTTTTTTTTTTTTGAGACAGGATTCCTTTGTAGCTTTGGAGCCCCCTGGAACTTGCTTTGTAGACCAGGCTGGCCTCAAACACAAAGAGATCAACCTGTCTCTGCCTTCTGAGTGCTGGGATTAAAAGTATGTGCAACCACTACCCGGTGTACACACACACACATGTACTTATTTATTTGTGTGTGTGTGTGTGTGTGTGTGTGTGTGCGCTTACCATAGCATATTTATGGACAACCTGCAGGAGATGGTTCTCTTTCTTCCACTGTGTAAGTTCTGGGGATTGAACTCAGATTTCCATTTTGGCAGCAAGTACCTTTATCCACTGAGCCATCTTATCATCTTCCTATGACTCTTACCACATAGATGTTACAGAAAAATTTCTCGTGTTCCATGAGCTATCTTTTCACTACTTTTCTTTTTCTCATTACCTGATGGTATAAAATAAAAGATTTATTTTATCTATTTATATTTTATAATTTATTTAACTTTATTTTATGTGCATTGGTGTATTGGTGTGAAGGTTTCAGATCTACTGAAACTGGACTTACAGACAGTTATGAGCTGCCATGTGGGTGCTGGGAATTGAACCCGGGTTCTCTGGAAAAGCAGCCAGTGCTCTTAACCACTGAGCCATCTCTCCAACACTAAGAAAACTGATTTTAAAATGTTTATGGGTGTGTTTTTTTGTTTTTTTTTTTTTATAAATACATTCTTTTTTCTTTTTTTAAATATTTATTTATTTATTATGTATACAATATTCTGTCTGTGTGTATGCCTACAGGCCAGAAGAGGGCACCAGACCTCATTACAGATGGTTGTGAGCCACCATGTGGTTGCTGGGAATTGAACTCAGGACCTTTGGAAGAGCAGGCAATGCTCTTAACCTCTGAGCCATCTCTCCAGCCCCTGTTTATGGGTGTTTTATCTGTATGCATGTTTGTGCACCATGCATGTGTCTGGTGCTCTGGAAGGCCAGAAGAGGGTTTCAGATCTGGAACTGGAGTTAAAGATGCTTGTGAGCCACCGTGTAGACACTAGGAACTCTGCAAGAGCATTAACCACTTTTAACAGCTGAGCCATCTTTCCAGCTCCATGGTGGTGTCGTTTGAGGCACATTTTTTTTTTTTCATTCTGATGGTGTCCAGCTTATTTTATGCCTTATCTTGTTAGTCACTGATTCTTAGGGGTCTGGGGAGACAGCTCAGTGGGTAAAGTGCTTGCTATATAAGTATAAGGTACTGACTTAGGGTCCCCAGTTGAGCATATAAAAGGCTGAGTGTGGTGATGTGAACCTGCCACCCCGGCACTGAAGAAACAGAGACAGGTAGAATCTAGGGCCTCAGTGGACTGCCGGACTAGCCAAAGTGGGAAGCTCCAGGCTTAGTGAGAGGCACCTTATCAAAAAGATAAGGAGCTGAGTGATAGAGGACTTGCCCAGTGTCTATCTCTGGCCTTCACAGGTGTTATCACCAGTGTGAATGTGCAGGCTCACACCCCAAACTATGATTATGTCTTCTGCTGTCTGGGGTTGGCCATCTGGCTTGCTGGTTGAGTTTTGAGGTTGTTCCTTGTAAGAGTCTGGGTCCAGCTTCCATTTTATGTGTGCATATCAAGTGTTTCTATGGAAAACCAGTTGGCACCCTCCTTGTTGAGAATCATTTTCAGGCCCTCTGTTCTGTTCTGCGGGGCTGTGTGGATCTTGTTTATTAGGTTTGTGGTGAATTTGAAATTGGGAGGTGTATATACCTTTTAGAATTCTTTTTTGGAAGTGCTGTGTTGATTATTCTAAGTCACTATGTTGCTTGTTTCCCTCCCCTTCCTCCCCCTCCCCCTTCCTTCCTTCTTTTTTTTGAGACAGAATCTGTCATTTTTCCTAAGTTGTTATATAAATTTATACTTATAAGTCTATAAAGACTCAGTAGTCAAATATTGGGGTGAAAACCTAATATAGATCAAAGTAGGGGTGGAGGAGTGACCAGTTGATCTTCCCTCCACACTTCCTAGACCAAAAGGGATGAAGCCATTGAATCTCCAAGTCCCTCCCCACTCCTTCTTGTACCTCTCTATCCATATCCTGGGTCCTCCATGTTCTCTATGGCCAATTTTGTCAACTAGTCACTGGCTCTGCCCACGATTCAATGTTAACTTTATCAACACAATCTTGGGTTGTCAGTGTGATCAAATATCTTGCAGTAAGAGTCTTGTATATCACAGACTGGCCTAAAGTTCACAATCCCCCCTGTCTCACCCAGTGCTGGGCTTGTAAGGCCTGTACCACCACATCCCTTGAATTTCAGTATGAATTTTAGAGTCTGTGTTCAGTTTCTGCCAGGAAATCAGCTGAGGTTTTGAGAGGATTATCTTAATCTGTAAATTGTTGTGGGGAGTATGGTTACTTGAATCGTCCTAAGTCTTCTGGGATTAACTTTTCATTGATTTGAGTTTTTAGAGTTTCAGATTTGGATTTATTTTGTTAACTTTCCAATGGAAAAACTGCCCAGATTCTGGTTGGGGTTACATTGAATCTGTAGATCAAATTATAGGAGTTTGCTATGTTGATCTTAAAATATAAACTTGTAAAGTTTCTTATTTTAGCAACCACACAAGCTATGAGCAGACATTATTGGTCCTTGCTTGCCACCTTTATTCTTACTTATTCTCAAAACTTTGCTGCATTATTTTCATATGTTGCTGGGCTCCCTAAAACTGTTGAGGCTAGGTAGGCTTGACTCATTGCTGATTTCCGTGTAAAAGGGTCATTGTTTTGCTTATAGGAATGATGTCATTATGTCATTTGTTGTTTTGTATCTACTACAGTGATCATATGGATTCTGTTTGTTTGTGGTGTGCTGGCAAACCCTGGCCTGAGAGTGTAGGGCTTGAGAATAGGTCTAACCTTGAGCAGGGGACCCTAAAGACAACTATCTTAGCTACACTGTGGAATTTTCCAAACACTAGCTAGCTAGTGGGTGGCAGGCTCAAACTCAGTGTAGTCTTCTGTTACTGTGGGTTTTTGGGCCCAGAGTAGCCTTTGCTCTGCCTCTCTCTGGTGTGCTACTACTGTATGCTGATAAGACGAGCTGATTATTGTGTAGTTGGTCAGGTGTTGGCCATGCCCTGAAATGGGCTATTGTTATTGTTGGCTGTGAGTAGTGTGCTAGCCCTCAGTCCTTATCAAAGAATCAGAGAAACCAGTATTTAACATTTTGTGGATGAATTGGAAGTTGTCTACAGTGTCAGAGGGAGGAGGAATGGGATTAGGGTCCTGAAGATGCTAGTGGGACAGTTCTTGCCATCCACCTGTCCTCTCCATATCCTAGGGTATATCTTGTGTCTGGAGGGCCCTCTCTATTCCTGGTGCCCACCTACAAGTCTGCATTGAGAGCTGGTATCAGCAGCTCTCCCACAGATCTATACCACTGGACTTTTGGGATGCCTGTGTTTACACATGTAAGTGGAGATCCTGAGTCTCCTGTCTGCAGTGCAGTGCATATACACAGACACAGCTCCTGGCTACAGGAGCTTCTGCAGTCCCTAGAAGGGCCTGGGGCCCTCAAAACCTCCTGTAGTGTGCCTGACTTTGTCATTGCTCCTCCTTTTGCTGGTGTGCAGTGGACAGATCACCAGGCTGTTAGTCTGGCCAAACAGCTGGCTCTTGGAGGGAAGCCTGACCAAGGGTTGTTCAGGGCTGGATTAGGCGGAGAGGCCATTCTGGGAAGGATCAGGCAGATGGCTTGAGTCTTGTGCTCTTAGGACAAAGGTAGTGCTTGGCACATAGTTGTGGGAGACTCATTCCTGCCAGACACTCCAGGCCTCAAGGAATCTCCAGGAGAGGCATAGCCACTGTGAATGTACTGCTCCAAAGTGAAATGTGGTGCATGAGGAACGGGTTTTTCTGTTTTGTGGGTTTTTTGTTTGTTTGTTTGTTTGGTTTGGTTTGGTTTTTGGTTTTTCAAGACAGGGTTTCTCTGTGTAACAGTTCCAGCTGTCCTGGAACTAGCTCTTGTAGACCAGTCTGGCCTCAGACTCACAGAGATTCACCTGCCTCTGCCTCCCAAGTGCTGCGATTAAAGGTGTGTGCCACACTGCCTGGCTAAGAATACATTCTGTTTTGTATCAATATTATCGCCTTGCAACAATTCTTTTTTAAAAATATTTATTTCATGTATTTTATGTATATGAGTGCTCTGCCTTCATGCACATCAGCACCCATTATAGATGGTTCTGAGCCACCTGATGTGGTTGTGGGAATTGAACTCAGGACCTCTAGAAGAGCAGTCAAGTGCTTTTGACTGCTGTACTATCTCTCCAGCCCCTTGGGTTTTTTGTTCTGTTTTTGTTTTGTTTGTTTTTTTTTTTAAGATTTATTTATATAGTGTTCTGCTTGCACACCAGAAGAGGGCATCAGATCTCATTATAGATGGTTGTGAGCCACCATGTGATTGTGGGAATTGAACTCAGGACCTCTGGAAGAGCAGCCAGTCTCTTAACCTCTGAGCCATTTCTCCAGCCTAAGGAACAGGGTTTTATGACGTGAAAAATTAGGAAACCAATATTTCGGTGTTCATAATGAAAATTGATTAGAATGTTCAAACTGAGTTAAAAAAAAACCTTAGGACAAAGGCTATCTATCTACCTATCTATCTATTTATCTATTTTTGAATTATCAAATATTGAACCTAAGGCCTTGTGTGTTCAAAGCAAGTTCTCTACCACTGAGCTCCATCTCCAACCCTCATTTTACTTAAACAAACAAACAAATTTATTTCATGTGCTTGCATGTATGTCTGTGTATCATATGTGTGCTGGAAATCAAAATTGGGTTGTATGGAAGAACAGCCAGTATTCTTAGCCACTAAACCATCTCTCCAGCCTAGTTTTACTTTTTTTTTTTTTTTTAAATCCATGACAGGGTTTCTTTGTCTTGGCTGTCCTGGAACTTGCTTTGTAGACCAGGCTGACCTCAAATTCATAGAGATCTGCCTGCCTCTACCTCCTGAGTGCTGAGATTAAAGGTATGCACCACCACTGCCCATCCATTTTTATTTTTTAAGAGAGAGTCTCACCAAGTTTCTCTGGCTGGCTTTGAACTCATTGTATAGCCTAGGCTGGTTCTTTTTGTTCGTTAGGGTCTTTAGTGCTGACTGTCCTAGAAATCACTATGTAGACCAAGCTGGCTTCAAACTCACAGAGATCTGCCTGCCTCTGCCATCATACCTGGCTCAGGCTGGTTTTGAAATCGTGATCCTCTTACCTCAATCTCTCAAGTAGGTAAAATATCGTGTCTATACTAACTGGCTTTGCTCCAGTCTTAAATTGTAAGGTGCTCTTGTGATACATGATTTTAAGTTGAAACTTGTGACTGGAGGTCATTGTGTATTCCATCCTAGGACGGCGCCACATCCACCACTTGGGGAGCCAACTGCAGCTGAACCAGCACTGCCTGGACACAGCCTTCAACTTCTTCAAGATGGCTGTAAGCAAGCATCTGACCCGAGGACGGAAAATGGCCCATGTGATTGCTGCCTGCCTTTACTTGGTTTGCCGAACTGAAGGCACACCTCATATCCTTTGTTATGGGAACCCCTCTTGGTTCTTGGGTGATGATTCAAATGTTGATTTAGAAGTTGCAGGAGTTTGGCATTGAGGTTACTATCAATTCCTTTTTGTTGTTGTTGTTGTTGTTGTTTTGATTTATTTATTTATTATGTATACAGTGTTCTGTCTGTCTGTATGCTTGCTGGCCAGAAGAGGGCACCAGATCTCAATAAAGATGGTTGTGAGCCACCATGCAGTTGCTGGGAATTGAACTCAGGATCTCTGGAAGAGCAGTCAGTGCTCTGAACCTCTGACCCATCTCTCCAGCCCCCCATCAATTCCTTTATTGGATGTCTGGTCCCAGCTGATGCAGGACTCCCTCTCTAAGCTGTTGTCTTAGTTAGGTCTTAGTGTTTCTATTGCTGTGAAGAGACCTAAAGGAAAACATTTAATTGGGGATGGCTTACAGGTTCAGAGGTTTTGTCCATTACCATCATGGTAGGAAGCTTGGTGGCAAATAGGCAGACATGGTGCTTGAAAGGTGGCTGGGAGTTGTATATCTGGATCAGTAGGCATCAGAAAGAGAGTGTGACCTGGGCCTGCTTGAGCTTCTGAAACCTCAAAGCTCACCCCCAGTGACATAGTTTCTCCGCAAGGCCACACCTATTCTGACAAGGTCACACCTCCAGAAATGCCACTCCCTGAATCTATGGGGGCCATTTTCATTCAAACCACCTCAGCTGCCAAGGTGGGTGTAGTCAGGCTAAACTGTTAAGTCCCTGCCACTTTTGGATGGCAGAGGAGGATAGCTCATGACTCTCCCCCCACCACCTTACAGCTTTGTTTCTTGAGGTTTCAAGTCTAATTCTCCTGTGCTCTTCCCAGACACCCAGCCCTGAGCTCTGTCGGCAGCACGTATGTCAGGAATTTCATCATTTGTCCTGCAGAGTCTTCCTCTAGTGCTTTCTACTATCCATTCCTGTCATAAATGTACTGCTTATAGTGTCTTCTCCCATCATTCCAGGGACCTTGGTGTGCTGCTGTCTCAATCCCTCCCCCTGGCTACCTCCCACCTTGAACTTGTTAGGTCACTTGGTTTCTATTTTGTTTACTCTGCCTGCCCCATCAGGCTTTTAAGTAATCTTTGCTTTCTGTTCATCCATCTACTCACCCTTTTGGTTAGAGACAGTTCCTAGACTTTATCTTTTAACCCAGTCCTTTTATTTTTTGATGTATGTGTGTGTCGGGGGGGTGTGGCACATGTGCTACAGTGCATATGTGGGATGAAGTGGACCATTTGTAGAATCACTTCTCTTCCTCCACCGTGTAAGTCCAAGAATCAAATTCAAGTTGTCAGGTTTGGTGGCAAGTACCTTTCCCCACTGAGTTATCTCCTTGTCCTCTTCACTTGTGTTTTGAGTCAGGATCGTTCACTGAAGCTACTTTCCTGTCATCTGCTTTGCTCTGCAGAGCAGCAGATGACCTTGGGAATAGGAGAGCAGTGGTGCCTGGCTTTCCTGCTTCCACTGGCACAGCTGTCCTTGGCAGGAGGGAGAATCTCTATCAGACTATGAGCAGGTGATTAAACTGTGCTGGGCTGCTGTCCCCAGAGCCATCAGGATTCTAGGCTGCACAAATGTACTTAGAAGCCCCAAACTTGAAGTGTGATGGTAGCTGTCTTGGCAGGTGACTGTGTCATCTTCAGGACCATCTCCACAGGTCTGAGCACAGAGTAGGCTCCTGTGGCTTCCACCTAAGTCCCGTACCCCTGTTCAATAGTTGGGAAAGGAGAGACAAGTATCAGAAGTAGATCTGAGTGGGAGCTGACTGTTTGCTGCTACACTCCTGGGAAGGCATGGGGATGGAGCAGGCAGAAGCAGGCACTTGGCATCTCTAGATCTGGTAGGTAGAGGCTCAGTCATCAAGGCAAAAGAGGTGTAGAGGAGGCATGTTGGCAGTGCCACACTATACAGAGATTCTTTTAGAATAATGTTGGTGTGTCAGTTGTCTGAGATATGCCACACATGCAGAGAAACTTACTCACAGGCACAGGTGGTTGCTGGAGTGGTGAGAGGCCAATCCTTCCATGGAGATGGACTAAGGAAGCCCATCATCAGGTCTTCTGAGTCTTTTAAACACCGTCAAGAGCATCTGTTCTGTTGGGCTTTGAAGCCAGTTAGTGTCTGTAGATAGTGTCCTGAGGACTGGCTTCTCATGGGACCTGTCCTTGGTTGCTGGAGCTGCCTAAGGCCTGGGGTAACTCAAGTCATTCCAGGCTCTGTTCAGTCCATATATTTGGCCTAGGCAACTATAAAGAATGACCTCAGCCTCTCTAGCTCCTGTTTCAGGAAGACAGATATGAGTATCCTGAGCCTGCTTCTCTTTCATGGTCCCAGTGCAGGGAGGGGCCCAGAACAGTATGCACTGAGAGCTTCTGTCAAGTCCGTGTCACCCTCTGGTGAGGGGTCTGCACTGTGCCGCACCAGGAGCTACAGGCCCTAACAGTTTGCATTTTAATTCTGCCTCTGTCCCAGAATTTGGTAACCTTGGTTCTTGGTCCATTACTTTTTCAGGGAAATGGGAAAGGAAAGAAAGGCCTTATGCTTCCATGTCATCATGTTGCCAGAGAGCAGGCCTCAGGAGTCTATAGGCAGCAGTATCAATACTTTGTAGAGAGTAGGTATCAGTTTTGTATCAGTGACAAAGTATCAGTGCTATGCAGAAAGTAGGTATCAGCATGGACAATATGCACCAGTGATAGATAGGGAACAAGACAGCAGGTAATAGTGTATAGACAGTAGGTTTCTGGGTTGTTGGGCATCAATACTGTGTAGATGGCAGACTCAGTCTTGTTAGTAGGGAGTGGGGAGTTGCTCATCCTGGTGGCAGATGGAGTTCAGGCTTGCTTGCTGCTTTCTCAGTGCCTTTGCCTGAGGGAGCATCCTGAGAGCTCCTGCTCTGGAAGTGCTGTGGTTGGGCTGAGAAGAACGTTACTGAATGGCACTGTGCAGGGAACAATCATTTAGAGCAAGAGGGCCCAGGAGATGTGAGAAGTGGACTATGGTGAGTGCTAGGCTAGTTTTTCTTCGTCATCTCTTGGGGTCCTGTAATGACAGTTTTAGTTGGGTGGTTTCCCACTGAACCATTCATCTGCTGTTATGAACACAGATCTTTTTGTCAGATTGCACATAGAGGGGCCATTTCTCTTGTTGCTGTCTTTGGATATCTATAGAAACATTTCATATGTGAGGCTGTATAAACAAATTTCATAGCTGGGCCTGGATACAGGTTTGTAATCCCAGCTTCATGAGGCTGAGGCAAGAGGATCTCAAGTTCAAGGTCAGCCTGAACTGAGCATGACTTCAAGAATAGTCTGGAGAGATGGCTCAGAGGTTAAGAACATTGCCTGCTCTTCCAAAGGTCCTGAGTTCAATTCCCAGCAACCACATGGTGGCTCACAACCATCTGTTAATGGGGTCTGGTGCCCTCTTTTGGCCTGCAGGCATACACACAGATAGAATATTGTATACGTTTTATATATATATATATACATATATACATATATACATACATACATATATACATACATACATATATATATATATAATAGTCTGGGTGTCTTAGTTAGGGTTTCTGCTACTGTGACCAAACACCATGACCAAAAAGCAAGTTGGGAGCTGGGCAATGGTGGCGCGCGCCTTTAATCCCAGCACTCGGCGGGGGGGGGGGGGGGGGGGGGGGGGGGGGAGGGGGCAGAAGCAGGCAGACCTCTGTGAGTTTGAGGCCAGTCTGTCTAAAAAGCAAGTTTCAAGGCAGCTAGGGCTATTACACAGAGAAACCCTGTCTCAAAAAACCAACAGGGGCAGGAGGGCGAGTTGGGGAGTTGGGGAGGAAAGGGTTTATTTGGCTCACACTTCCACATCACTATTCATCACTGAAGGAAGTCGGGACAGGAACTCAGCAGGGCAGGATTCTAGAGGCAGGAGCTGATGCAGAGGCTGTGGAGGGGGTGCTGCTTACTGGCTTACTTCCCATGACTTGCTTAACCTAGTTTCTTACCCAACAGCTCAAGGATGAAGGCACCACCTACCATGGGTTAGGCCTTCCCCTATTGTCACTAATTGAGAAAGTGCCTTACAGCTGGGTCTGGATTTTCACATCTGAGGCTCCTTCCTCTCTGATGACTCTAGTGTATGTCAAGTTGACACACAAAACCAGAGAGTACTCAGGGTAATTTGGACCCTGCTGTAGCTCAAATGTGAAAACATAGGGAATAGGCTAGGGCTTTAGCTTAGTGGTAGAGAGCTCTATGTGCCAGGTCCTAGATTCAAGCCTCCATGCTAAAAGGAAGAGAGCAAGGAATAGAAAGAAAATAAATTCCATTTTGCTCTAGTTCTGCTTCATTTAAATCTCTAAACTTGAAGCCTATGGAGAATCTCAGTTTAAATCAGATCTTGTCTGTTAATGTTCTTCCACTAAGCACAGCCAGTCAGAGGTCGTGGTTGGCCATTAACCTGCTCTCTTTACAGAGAAACTGATCCTGACCTCCAACACTGACTGCCTGGGCACTCTAAGACTGTCAGAACGATGGATGGCCTGAGGGAGTCTCGCAGGCCTCCCTAGCCCTCCCATAAGTCCCGCCTCTAGCAGCTTTTCATTTCCCGCTCTGCTGTGTTTATTTTTCTCCTTAACAACTGGAGCTGGGGTCTGGCTGAGCACAAGTATCACCTGTCAGGATGTGAGACCCAGATGGGGTCACAAAGTGGTCCTACCCCCTTGGAATTTGGGGTTCTGTCATGCCTTGTCCAGACCTTGACTCTTCTCTTGACTTAAGAAACTCCAGCATCCACGTTAGAAGTAGAGGGGCTAGAAGGACATAGTGCCTCTAGTCATTATTTGGAGGACCTGCATATAGACTTCCCAGCAGCTGGGTGATTTTTCCTACCAAGAAAAACAGTCACTTTGGTTGAAAGTTGAATTCTATTATCTTTAAAATTATATAAAATTTCTGCCATAACTTTATTGTGAATGATTTTCAAACACAACAGAGTTGAAGTAATTGAACTCTCCCATGAACAGGAACAGCCATCCTCTCTTCCCATCAGCTTTCTGTCCTTTAGCATCTTATTTTTGACACAGTTCAAAGCAAGCAGTAGGGCTCAGCCCACTCCACTGCCCCAGTCTTGCTGATAGACAAGATTAGATCTGGAGGTAAAATTGACATAAAGTAAAATGAGTAGATCTTCCTTTCCTAGTTGGTAAGTTCTAAGCAGTTTATACACCTTTGTCTGGCGACACCCCTTCAGTCAGACCCTGCCTCTCCAGCCCCCAAAGGCTGCCATCATTCTTCTGTCCTTCAACTGTAGACTTGCTGTCTTATTCTGGGATGTACTTTATTTGTTTGTTTGTTTGTTTGTTTGTTTGTTTAAGACTGGGTTTCTCTGTGGCTTTTGGAGCTGGGATGTACTTTAAATATAGGCACATGACCTAAGCTCTTTGCTCTAAACTTTTTGTTACTTGGCAACCTTTGTATTTGCTATGTTGCTTCCCCACTGAAGTCACTGTATTTATAAGACCGTATTTAGCCTTCTGTTGATGGATCCCTGGGTTGGTCCCAGTATGAGGCCATTTTGAATGAATTTCCTGTGAGCATGCTTATGCATGTCTTTTGTGGGTGAATGATTTTGTCTCAGGTAAATGCATCAGACTGGAATAGCTGGGTTAGAGGTGGGCCTGTACTTTGTCTTATAAGAAACCTGCAAACTGTCCCCAGTGGCTGTGCCACGTCAGTCTGTGGATAGTGTAGGGGCTAAAGGTGTCTATACCCTTGTTAACATTTGGTGTTATGAGTGCCTTGGATAGGTTTCTGTGATCCCTCGGTGCAGTAGAATTCTTTTCATGTGTACATGAGCTGTTTATCTCTCTTTATGAAGTTTTTGCTCATAAGCTTTGCCCGTGTTTTGGTTTCTATTTTATTATACTTATAAAATTATGTATATTTAAAAATCTATTATCTGTGTATCTCTGTATATGTACACAGGCATGTGTATCACATGGACATTGTGGAGTTCAGAAGACAACTTTAAGAAGTCACTTTCCTTCTTTTACCATGGGTTCCTAAGGTCACACTCAGGTTTTCAGGTTTGCATAACACTAATGTCTTTACTAGCTAAACCATCTAAACTCCTTCCCCCTTATCTTCTAGAGATGAACTGTTTCTCCCAGGCTGGCCCTGAACTAGAGTTTAAGTAATCTTGCTTCAGACCCCTAGGTGTTGGAACTATATGTGACAACTATTTTCCTTTGCTTTGTTTGTTTTTGTTTGTTTGAGATAAGGTCTCTTTGTAGCCCTGGCTGTCCTGGGTCTACTAGACCAGGCTGGCCTTGAACTCACAGAGGTCTACCTGCCTCTACCTCCCAAGTGCTAGGATTAAAGGCATGTGCTACCATGCCTGGCCTGTTTATTAATTTTTATTTTATTAAAAATTGTTTTGAGATTTATTTTCATTGTATGTGCATTCTGCCTCCCAGGTGCTGAGATTAAAGGTATGCATCACCACCGCCTGGCAACAGCAAGTGCTTTTAGCCATTGAGCCATCTCTGCAGCCTGTATAATTTTTTACTGTGTGGCACTGCGAATGGATGCAATACCTTGTACATGTTAAGCACAGTTTTCTACTGGTCTGCACCTATAACCAGTAGCTTAACTTCACTGACAAGTGACTTGTTTTTATTTTGTCTGTGTGCCATCTGAGTTTGGACTTATCTGAGATCTTAGTGCTGTTTACTCTCACACTCATGCAAGGATAGATCTCACATCAGAGTCCCACTGGCGATGCTTGGTAGGTACTCACTGCCTTGCTGTAATATCTTTGTCTGTCCTCCAGGAGTTGCCCTGCTGACTCTCAGAATGTTGATTTGGAAGTCCCCAGTCTATGCCTAAGGAATAGAGTTGAGGTGTGGTGGTCTATTTCTATGCTGTGTCTGAACACAAGATATTGTACAGTAGACATCTGAAGCCCCTGTTTCTGGTTTCCCTGACCCTTTCCCCCACTCCCTCTTGTAACTTTCTGTCCTTAAAGTAGATTCCCAGAGGTCTCCCTCAAGGACTGGTTAGTTCCATCAGGGCCTTTTCCTCCCTGGTCAGATGATGAGCTTGGATCTGACAAATGAGGACCAGCTCTCTGGGTATATAACCCTGGTAGCCTCCATGCAAACACTCCTTAACTCTGGCTGCAGACATGCTCCTTGACCTCAGCGACCTGCTCCAGGTAGATCACTTTCCTTAAGTCTTTCTGCCCTGAGGGCTTTGCAGGGTCACAGCCTGTTTCCTACACCTGCAGCCTGTGGTTATAGGTAGCCTTTGTGTTCAGGGTGGTGAAGCTTGTGTTGCCAGAGCTTGGGGCCTCAATAGGAGAAGGCAGCTCACAGCCACAGTATTATCCAGAGCCTGGTGGCTCAACCTTAAAATTATTTGAGAGCCCCTTGTGAAGCTCAGTTTAAGGCAAAGAAAGTTCTTTTCTTAAAGGGAATATTGGATCCCATTGCATGTATAACCTTCGTAAGTAGCCGGGCGGTGTTGGTGCACATCTTTAATCCCAGGCAGGCGGATCTCTGAGTTCAAGGCCAGCCTGGTCTACAAGAGCTAGTTCCAGGACAGGCTCCAAAGCTACAGAGAAACCCTGTCTCAAAACCAAAAAAAGCAAAAAACAACCTTTGTAAGTACAGTCTATTTAGGGTCATTAGCTTTCTAGATTCAGATAAAGTGTTTTTTGTTGCATTGCTTGTTTCTGTTTGTTTTTTAAGAGTAGGTCTCATGTAGCCCTACCAAGCTTGGAACTCAGAGATCTGCCTGCCTCTGCAGTACTAGGATTAAAGTCATGTGGCACAATGGTCAGTGCACTGTTCACTTCTAAGTAACTGAACATTATGAGAAGATGCACCTAGGTACCTTCAAAGGCAGTGAAGGAAAGAGGTACCTGTAGAATTGCCCTGTTGATGGCACTGTGGGCGGCAGTTGGCTAAAGACTAACTGAAGTCTCCTGATCTCTCCCTGAGGTCCACAGTGACACTATAGACCAGGAAGTAGAATGAATGACCACAAGTTCACCCTGAATGGAAACCCTGTAGAAGGAGTTGTGGGCAGGCCTGTTTTTTGTCCCGCCTGGTTTTTGTATGGCTAGCTTAGCCCCGGAAATAATAACATACAAATTGTATTTTTTTAAACATTATTTGGCCCATTAGCTTTAGTCTATTATTGGCTAACTTTTACATCTTGTTTTAACCCATATTTAGTAATCTGTGTAGCACCACAAGGTGGTGTCTTATCGGGAAGATTTTTAACCTGTGTCCATCTCGGAGAGGAGAGCTATGATGACTGTCTGAGGCGTCTGTCTGACTTTGTGGTTTGATTTTTTTTTTTTTTTTTTATAATTTTGTTCTGCCTACTCCGCCTACCTAAGTTTTTGTCCTATTAAAGGGCCAAGGCAGATTTTTTTATTAACCAATGAAAGTAACACAGACAGATGACCCTCCTCCATCAAAACCCTGATCTGGATGCCCCCAGGGGTCCTAAGAGCCCATAGGCCAGGGTACTGCTCCTGGTTGCTAATCCCTCAGTACTTCTGACTAACAGAGTTCAGTCAGATGGTGCCTTGTATTTTTGTCCTCCCAGCTGTCTTTATAAATGGCATCTCTCAGCAGCTATTACTGAAATTTTTTTTTGGTTAAGCTAAAAATAACTTTTTGGAATTGTGATAATCCATTGACTTCACCTTTGAATGCATTGTGCTCAGTTCAGAGCATGGCCACATGACTGTTTCCAGTCTCCCAGAAAAGATGGGGGCCAGGGCCAGGCAGTACCAGAAGTAGCTTGGACACCTCTTCGAGGAAAACAGGTACACCAGTCATCTTTGGCTTCACAGCTTTGGAAATGGGAAAACAGCCCAGACTGTCAGGCTAGAAGGTGGCATGCCACCAGGAAAGGCTGAGGTCCGGCCAGCTGTATAGTCTGGATGGCACAGACTACTCTTCTTGGTAGGGCCATGCTGGTTAAATGGAGTGTGAGGGGGCCTGCATGGGAGACCATACACGGCTGTCTTTGCCCCCAAGCATCCACAGTATGTTCTTTTGTTCCTCTAAGACCTCCCTGGGGCCAGGCCTCATCTGACCTTAAGACAAGATGCTTTTGCTTGTCTCTGGGTAGGGCTCATGCCTATGTCAGTAAAAGCCTCTGGTGAAACTGGCTGCTTTGAAGAGAGGAGTCAGCGTAAGCCTCACTTTTTTCTGATTCACATGCATACCAAAGGCAGATAGCCACAATAGGAGAATGAACTGTCAATGTGACGATGTCACAGTACCTATCAATATTAGTATGCCTAGAAGCCAGGTGTAGTGGTACACACTTGTAGTCCCAGATGCTTAAAAACTATCTCTAGAAAGTTCCTTAGAAGATTTTTTTTCTTTTAAATTTATTTACATGAGCATTTGCCTATATGTATGTGTGTGGACCACCTGTGTCCCTGGTACCCACAGAGGCCAGAAGAGGGTGTTGGATCCTCTGGAACCAGAGTTAGAGATAGCTGTGAGCCACCATATGGGTACTGGGAACCAAACCCAAGGCCTCTACATGGGAAGCAAGTGCTCTATATCACCGAGCCATCTCTTGGAAAGTGTGAAAACTTTGAATTTACACTTTAAGTCTATTCAGTCTCTTTTTGTAGCATTCATGTTTCATCATCAGACATATCCATCTGGAACCCAAGATTAAAATAGTGAAGGAGTTTGAGGTGGGTAGATGAAAGTCGGGGCCAGCTTTGGCCACAACACTAGAGTAGGGACCTGGATGTCCATGGGAACCTGAGAGGATGCTGCAGGAACAGAGTACTGCTATGGGAGCACACTTATTTGCATACTTGAACACAGACTATATATTATATGGCCCATGCATGTTCACATACCATATATGAATACCCTCATAGACCATATAGTCACGCATGCCATAGTTTTATAGCTGACCCTTGAAACCGCAGGAAGGTAGAATTACTTCAGAAAGTGCTCTCTGAGCCACCAGTCCTCATGAAGACCTCAGAAAGATACCTGTATCCAGCCAGGGTGGAAGGTTACCAGCCCACTGCTGATTGGCTATGGAGGCTGACCTTGGCCTTCTCAATTGGGTTGACTCACTAAGTTGACAAGTCATAAACTCTCTTCCCCCAATCCTGCATGTAATGAAGACCCCATTGTGTATCATCCCTCTTGACATATGTCAACATCTGGGGGTATCACCTTCATGCCAGGAAAAGAGGTTCAGCAGAGGGCCCACAGGCTAGGCTTGATTAGGTGAGGGAGTTCGTTCAGGAAGCCAAAGGCAGAAGGCTAGACCAGTCATATCTATAAGGCACGGCCTGGCATGAGTGCAGTGGGGCTTTCAGGGAGCCGAGGATAGGAGGAGGCTCTAGGGTTGGGAAGGCCTGAGTATCCCAGGCTAGTCCATGCAGTGCTGCGCTGATGTACTGAACTGCACATTAGGAGTCTGTACACTGGCTAAACCTTTGCTTTCCTGACAACTGATAGTGTTCCAGCCACTCAGCCTTTGGTACAGCCTTTCCAGAATGGAATTATTCCCACTGCTTACTTCCTCAGGCTACATGGCAGATAAGGACTTGAGGTGAGGGTAGTGAAGGAAACATTTGAAATTCCAGCAAGGAAACTGAGATCTCTGGGACTATAAGGTAAGAGGAAGAGTAGCTATTGTGTTGTGTACCAGTCTTGTGTTGGTTCAAAACTAAGCATAACTCTGTATTGTGTTACCTACCATACTCTAGCGGGTATCTTCAAAAAACTTTTCTAAGCCATTGACAAGATTAAGGGCAGCCAAATAGGAAGAAAGCTGGTGCTCCTGATGTGGAAACCAGCAGAGGCATGGAATGGATTTTCCACAGTCCAGCAGGGAGCTCTGGCAATGGGATCTTTGAAGACACTTTCAGAAAACAGCAGCTGAGCAGGGTGTGGTGGTGCTTGCCTTTACCCAGCATTCAGGAAGCAGAGGCAGGTGGTTCTCTGAGTTCGAGGTCTGCCTGGTCTACAGAGCAAGTTCCAGGACAGCCAGGGCTACACAGAGAAACCCTGTTTGAAAATCAGAACAAGAACCAAAACAAAACAACCCCACACAAATTATTAAAAAAGAAAAAAGCAAATGTTTTCTTGAATACCAGCGCATTCCTAGCTGTGTTCTTTTTGTCACAGGTGAATGTGTATGTGCTGGGGAAGACATTCCTGCTCTTGGCGAGGGAGCTCTGCATCAACGCACCGGCTATAGGTAGGCTGAACTCAGACAATACCACCTCTGGAAACTAACATGCTAAGGTGCTCAGAGTAGAGGGTTGTCAGACCAAAGTACAGAACCCCAAAGCTAAGGAATTTCTCCTAAAGTTTGTGGGAAATACAGGCAATAGGGTTTTATTTCTGGTGCAGACTCAAAGCTTCCCATCAATGCCTATCAGATGTGGCTCAGGACCAAAGGGAATAGTATAACACTTCACATTGGGAACCTCATGGATACCTTGAGAAAGGCAGGGGCCTCCTAACAATTGAGGGAAGAAGTTCCAGGAGCAGGTACCCTCTAGCCATGGCTCTTCTAATATGCAAGGATGGGGTTTTCATGTTTTCTTAAGTATCAACTCACAATAAAAAGGTACTACTGGGAGCTAGAGCCAGAGGGTCTGGGAGAGTAGATTTGAGGCCCAGCAGGGCCAGGCTTCTGGTGTTAGGCACACTAGCCTACGACACATATTCTCTCCCCAGATAACATTGCCCTGCTAGTGGGCCTTTGAAGATCAGGTGCTTTTTCAGGGCAAAACAACTATAAGGGAAGCCTGGACCTGGACCTAGGGATCCTTCTTACCCACATAGCACCCCACAGCAGACAGCACAGCACACAGCCTAATCCTCAAGTCTGACCTCTGCAGTAGAACCTTGAGGTACTTTAACAAACACAGTCACCCAGACATGTGGTCTTCTGCAGAATTCTAGAGACAGCCCTTGAGAGGAAGACAGCTCAGATGCCACAGAGGCATAGATGGGCTCTCCTAAGATAGGGTTTGGTTTTAACCGCTCTGCACTACAGACTTCATACAGACAGGATGTTCTTCTCAGTAGGATGAGAAAGAGAATGCCCCAGTCAATATTTCCTACAGTCACTTATTTACATGTGGCTCTTGTTCCGTGAAACCTTTATTATGAAAATTCACTTAAATAGGATGGAACTATTTTAAGTGACTTTTCAGCAACTTGTGGCTTGAATGGAAGGCCTTAAAGTAAGCTGGAGCCACTTAGAATCCAAAAGAGTGGGAAGAGAATCCAAGGGTCCTGAAGCTTGGGTGCCACTGGGACTACCTTGGACCTGCACCTGTCCTCCATCTGTGGAATATCGTCTCAGGGTCAGGGGACATGTATAATACTGTTCCTAAGATCAGTTTCTAAAGATCTGTAAAGAGAAGTCATCTGTTTCAGACTCGGGCTGATATGGTAAGCCAAACCTTTAATGGTATCAGTAAGGCAGTAGGCAGTGTCCTGCACCTCCACTGCACTTACTGGGTAGACTCCATGGAGGAAGAGCCTAATGGCAAGTCCACCCCAACCCCTACACCTCAGGCATAGAAGATGAGCTCTGGAATCTGTCCACCCTGGACTCCAGTCCCATTGGTACTGTCCGAGGAGCACTGGAACTGGAAGGCTACCTTTCCACACTGTACTTCTGTCATTCCTTCCTGCCCAAAGTAGCTGAGCTCACTGCCATCCAGGACAGCACTGGCAGTGTAGAAGGTGTCCTGCTCCACCTGGACTGGATGCTCAAACCAGACTGAGAATGTGTTGCTGGATCCATCTGAAACAAACTTGGTGAGATTCTGAGCTAGGACCATCCCTAGCCGTTTGAGTTCAATCTTCACACTGTACTCAGCCTTCCCAGAACTGGACCCATATAAGCCCAGTCCGGCAATGAACACCCTTCTGTCCACTGCAAACTGGATGCTGTCACAGCGCCCACGATATCTCCACTGGTTGCTTCGGTAGGCAGAAGACTGGAAGCGGTGACACCTCTGTGGAGCAAGGCCCTTCCTTTTGGTCAGGGGAAAGTCGAGGATTGGCTTGTTGGCAGCCGTGTACCAAAGGAAGATATTGTGGGTCTCCTCTAAGGTCAGGATATCTGACTGGGCAGCACCGTTGGCAAACTCCTCTAGAGTCATAGTTGGAATTCGGACTAGATAGAGGGCTCTTCCCAAAACATGCCTCTTGTTGTGAGGGGTGACTGGGAGGCCCTGTCTCTTGCACTCTGCCTCAGCCCAGTTCAGGACCGCCTCGAAGACCACAGCCTCTTTGGTGTTGAGGGCCTCCCTGGTCACAATGATCTCCAGGGTCTGCCGGTCAATTTCACAGAAGCCTTCAGACTTCAAAGCCATCTCAGCCTGTGCGTCAATGACTTCCCAGCAGCGCTGGGTCAGTTCAGGCTCCTCAAACAGTCGGCTCTGGGATAGCAGGACACAGGCATTTTTGGCTTCCAGGCTTGTCTCCAGAAAGTTGACACAGGCCTTGGCTAATGCAGGTACAATGTACTTCTTAGCAGCATACAGAGTGGCGAGCACTGTGTCCGCCTCCAGATCAATCTCATCACTGTACATGTACCTGGGTAAGGCAGGGACTCTTCTGGGGAGCTGCAAGGGCTGGCCTCAGAGAGGAACTCATGGGCTCCCATGCACAACCTCTTGGGTTGTAGGAAACATGTAGGGGACAACTGGAAGGTAACCACCCCATCCTTCCAGCCCCAGAGTAAAGCACTTACTTTAACAAGACCAGGAAGGCAGCAGGCTCGACGTCAGGAATGTGGATTTCTGATTTGACTTCCGCAAGGTCCCCATAGAACATGGCATAGAAGACAGAGCTGCCGACAGCCAAGACGTACTGTGAATAAAAGAAAATCACTTGAGCTACAGGGTTGTAAAGAAGGCTGGGGATATTGCGTCTAGCCAGGCCCGCCAGAGGACAGGGCTGCGCCCAAACCCACCTTGTGGGCGGGCACGCGCCTGGCTGCCCCTAAGGCCCCCACGATGAAGTGGACGTCAGCCATCAGCTCGTTGTTGAACATGAGCGCATTCCTGTAAAGGGGAGAGGCACACGGACTGGAACAGCGCGCGCCCAGGCTCCGGAGCTCCAGAGCCCGGGGGCGGGCGGCAGCTCACCTCTCTCGCAGCGTCGGGTGGAAGGACTGCCAGTTGGGGCTCTCGGGATTGTTGTTGTCTGGCGCGGGCGGCGCGGGCAAGGGCGGCAGTGGGGCGGGCGCCAGGCGGGGCGGGCAGCAAAGGCTGACCTTTCTGTCCACGGCCGCGCCCGCCGCGTTGCTGTTGGCAATGTCGGTGGCAGTAGCTGCAGAGGCGCCGGCGGGCGGGTACAGTTCTGAGGCCATCTTCGTTCCAGCCGGGGCCACCTCCACACTGGTCGGCGCTGCGCTGCGCGTCTTTGCACCGCGCCGGGGCCTGGGCAGTGGCTCTGCGAGCACCAGCAGGGAGGTTAGGCACTGTGCCACCCGCCCATGCAGGCAGGCCAGCGGCAGCAGCATGGGGCCACGCCGGCCCAGCCTGCCGCCCACTCTCCCGCACCCCTCACCCCGCACCGAGCCCGCGGCCCGGCCGCAGGGGGCGCCGTCCCGCCCCTACCCTGTGCGGCGCTGGCGTCTCTCGTCACTGTGCGTCATGACGCAGATCACGCCGAGGCCCCTCCTCTGGTAGGGTGCCGAAGCCCCGCCCGGTGCACAGGTTTGCCTGTGCTATAGTTGTTCACAGCAGCTCAACTTTTGTAAAGGAACCTGACACAGCTAGCTTTCCTCATGGAATAAATGAGTCTCCGAAACAAGGCTCGATCTCCTTTTATGTCTTGCTTCTTTAGCGGAGCATAAAATCAAAGGCAATACATATTGTTTGTAGTGTGTCAGAATTTTTCTTTTTTAATCAGGACTTTATATGGCCCAGGGTGGCCTCAAACTCCCTATGTTGGTCCTCCTTTATAAGTTATTCTACTGTGCTGCATTTTGTTTGCCAGTTCATCCAACTGATGGGTGAACACCCAAGTGGGTTACATAGCCCAACTATTGTTGGGCAATTATCCTTTCTAGATCCTAATTGTAAATCTTTGTGTCTTTACCTAGAAAAGAGATGGTTGAAACAAATGGTCATCCTCATTTACCTTTTAAAAATATTTTTATTTTATGTGTATAGATGTTTTGTTTGCATGAGTCTCTGTGCACCACATGTGTGTCCAGTGTTTGCAAAGGCCAGAAGAGGGTATTGAATCCCCTGAAACTGGAGATAGAAATGGTCGTGAGCTATGAGATATGGGTACTGGGAACTGAACCGGTCTTTTGTAAGTGCAATGAGCTCTCCTAACCATTGAGTCATAGCCAGTCCTTCAGAAGTTTTTTTGTTGTGGTGGTTAATTTTGTTTTCTTGTTTTGTTTGATTCTTTTGAGACAAAGTTGTTGTTTCTTCTTCTTCTTCTTCTTCTTCTTCTTCTTCTTCTTCTTCTTCTTCTTCTTCTTCTTCTTCTTCTTCTTCTGTTTGTTTGGGCCTTCTTCACTGCCCTCTTAAACTCTCACTAACTCCTGGGTTTTTTGTTTGTTTGTTGGTTGGTTGGTCGGTTGTTTTTTTTTCTTTTTAAGAAATGGAGTCTCTGTTGTTTAGGGTGGCCTCAAATTCTTGAACCTAAGTGTCCTCCCCATCCATCTCCCAAGTTGCTTGGGTTACGAGTATACTGAGACACTGTACTCAGCTTTCTTCTCTGAGTCTTTGTGTGAGCTGGACTGGATCCTTGTATGTATGGTCTCATGGAGTCACTTGGTAAAGGTCAGTTTGCCTGGGAGGATGGGCTAGGTATCAATCAGTAGCTGAGGCGCTTTGCCTTCCCTGTCCTTCCTGCTATTTGAATGAGGTGAACTGACTGATTCTCTCCCTCCCAGTTTCTCTAAGACCTTTGTGAGCCACCCTGGTCCTCCTCCATTATTATCTGCTAACGTTCTTTAAGCTGCCTGCTTCTCAGCCCTGAGCATAAGCAGTTCTTCCTGGACAAGTCCCAAGATCTCCCTAGGTGATCGTGTCTTTGTACTAATGGCATGGTGATAATGAACTGAATCCATCAAGTAACTTGGTTTTACTCGCTTGTCCCATTCATGGGCTCCATAAGTTTCTGACTGAAACTTCAGTACCTAGCAGAGTGCCAGGCACTTAGGAGAAGAAGCAACTGTGAACATGTGTGTACTTGTGTGCCCACTGTGTTCATTTTTCTAGATACTGAGCTGACACAGCCACTCAGGAAATTCAGAAGGTGGTATGTGTGTAAAGAGCCCACACCTGTCCTGCTCTTTGACCTCTTGTCACCCTCTGAGAGAAGGTGGAAGTTGTACCCCACCCCTATTGCCATACATGCCCAGATTTGTGCCCTGTGAAGCCAGCCGTTCTCCTCTGGCTGTAGTAAACACAGCTGCACAGCTAGGGTCAAAGAGGCTGTGCTTTAGGGGAGGGGACCTCAGAGAGCCTGTGTATATGGAGAAGTGGGTAGAGTCACCTAGTTGTAGGGTGTTGCTTAGTGCTATGTATACATATCTGCATACACACTAAGGTATTGTGTCTACTGTACAGACCCATGCTTGTACATTCCACGTTTTGCTCATCTACTGGAATTTGGAGAGAAGAACCATGAAGTATCCATGACAGCCCTGAGGCTTCTGCAGAGAATGAAGAGGGATTGGATGCACACAGGCCGGCGCCCCTCTGGCCTCTGTGGAGCAGGTACAGTATTGGCCATATGCCTCTAGGATGACAGCTTAGTCTAGCACTTGGGTAGCTTTTCTATCCTGATGCTTGATGAGCGCATGCATGCATCTGTGTGGGAGGGTGTTAGCATAGTAGGTAAGTTGAACCCTACTCATGTATTTTGAGCCTTAAACAGTCAAGCCCACGAGTTATTGCTTATGGTTCCAGAGTCCAACTTACCTAAGATCTGTGTCCTTTGACCTGACCTTCATGGTTCTTACTTCTTAGGGACTCTGGCACTTTTTCCCTTGTTGGCTTCTGCAGGTTCTGAGATGAGAGACAGGACTTCAGAAGATGAAATGACAATTGTAGCTCTTGTCCACTCTACGTTATCCACTCAGGGCACATTGTTGCCATTCTCAGCATGGTTAGTGAGATGACCTCTCGGCTGAGGCACTGAGTCTTTGCTAGCCAGCAGCATAGTTGTTCTGTTTGCACCTGTAAGATCTTCAGGTGCTGACTGTAGCCTAGACCAAGAATCCCCTGTTTGCGAAGAGCTCCAGGCCAGCAGGGGCCTGTTCCTTTTGTAGCCTCCACCTTCCTACCTCTCTGCTGTGCCAGGTACCACTTCTGCACCCATTAGGGCAATGCTGCCTGAGACTGCTTGTATCTGAAACCTGATTTTCACAGTACTCTAAAGATGCTTGGGCCCCGTGCTTAATCATTACCATAATGCACACTTGTCAGATGGTGCCTTGCGCCTCATGCCCCAGCCTTTTCCAGCTTTACTACATTCTCAGAATCCTCTATTCCCATCGTAACCAGGGGTTTCACATTCATTACCTCAAAGTTAATTTTCATGTTTTGAGGAGTTATAAGAAATTCTTGCATTTTCTGTTTTTCTTATGTTTTTCTTATTAAAAGTAGAATGTAGTACAGCTTTAACCCAAAATAAGAGTGGGACTCTTATTGCCATAGAGTGTCTGCATCATAGGTCTGTCCCACTCACAGTTGTTCAGCTGTCACTATTCAGAGTTAAGGGAGAATTTTGTTTGCTTTCATGTCTGTGTGAGTTTTCTGGTGATCTCGTTTCTTTCCTAGCACTTTTGGTTGCAGCCAGAATGCATGACTTCCGGAGAACCGTCAAAGAAGTCATCAGTGTGGTCAAAGTGTGTGAGTCCACACTACGGAAGAGGTAAGCATTCTAGTTCACAGTGTGATGGCCACTGCTCCCATCTCTGTATTGGAGATGCTACTGCCTGGGTTACTCTGCCCTTTGGAAGTACCCAGCTTCCTGTCCAAATGTCTCCTGAGATTAGCAGACTGTAATTAAAGAGGCTTCCCATCCCACTGATTAGAAGTGGATAGCAAAGCTGCTTTGGAACAGCACTACAGGCTTCCTCTTCCCATTTGGTTTGTTTCGTTCTGGGCTTTAGAGAGCCTGCTTGACTTCTTGCTGGAGTTAGTTAAACCTCACCATATCTGTCATGGGCCACAGACTCTGTGCACAGCTTTCAACAGGTTGCTCCCAGCTCATGTGGATAACCTGAGCAAGATGAACATGCCAAGGAATTGCTAGGAAGCTTGTCATTGCTGATATACATATCACAGATTTCAACACTTGTTGACCATTTCTGCTGAGAGCATCTGCTATAGTATCTTCTGGAAGCAAATTGGAAAATCATTTTAAGTATTTTGCCCTAATAACTTTAAAATTACTTTTTAAAAGTTCTTACATTTATTTATTTGTGTGTATGTGTGCACATGCATGTACACATATGCCACTGCACACAGTGGTGAGATCAGAGGACAGTGTGGGAGAGGTCAGTTCTCTCCTACTATGTGGTTCCTAGGCATTGAACTCAAGTCATCAGACTTGGCTGCAGCAATTTTATATGCTGAGCCAGGCTCACATATTTTTTTTTCTAAGACAGGTCTCTCTCTTTGTAATCTGGCCTACCAGGAACTCATGGAGATCCTTATGGCTCAGCTTCCCAACTGCTAAGATAAAGGCTTCTGCCTCCACACCCAGCATCTTTTTTTTTTTAATTAAAACATTTTAAAAATGTAGTGTGTATGTGCTCATATTCATGTGGAGGTCAGAAGACAAACCACCAGAACTGTTTCTCCTCCTTCTGTGGGGGTGCCAGGGCTCAAATCATGTCATTAGACTTGGCAGCTAATATCTTAAGTGTTGACCCATCTTATTAAGCTTATTTTATTTTATTATTTTATTAAAAATTGAGTGAAAAAAATTGAGTGACACCATCCTTCACTGGCTCTGGGAGAGATGGTCCTTCCCCTTGCTGGCCACTGTAACAGAAGAACTGTCCCCACCCCTCATGGGAGAGCTGGTCCCACACTTGTGAGAGATGGCCCCACTCCTCACCACGGTGGTGGGAGAGCTAGCCCTAATGGCATGGGCATAGAAAAGCTGACTTCACCTTGCCTAAGGTGGTGGGGGAGGTCCCAGCAGTCTGGGCTAACCAAATCAGCTAGCACCCAGACCTACAGCCAGGGATTTGAGTTGGCTACCCCAACATCTACTCCGTCTATGACCTGCCAGAGTGTGTAAAGGGACTGGTCCTGTGTGACCATAGTTCCAAGATCTCCGTGACTCGAGGCAACAGTAGGATATCAGAGAGGAATTTTGCAGGAGTCCAGTATTGATTGTGTACCAGAAGCCAGAGGCCCTAGTCAGACCAACAACTTATTGCAATAAACATTTGTGACAGAAGGGTTTGTGGTGTGACACACCACAGCTTCCAGTGCCACCAAGATGAATGAAGAGGTGCTGAAGAGTCTGGAAAGGTGAAGGAACAAAGTGGGTTTTTTGTTTGATTTGGTTTTAATTAATTTTTAAAATTTTCTTTTGGGGGGATGCAATGGAGATGAGGGACAGATATGGAGGGACTGAGAAATGAGTGGGGTTGGGATGCATGATGTGAAATTTCCAAAGAATCAATAAAAAGTTATGTTAAAAAATTGTAAGTGAGGGGGCTGGAGAGATGGCTCAGCAGTTAAGAGCATTGCTTGCTCTTCCAAAGGTCCTGAGTTCAATTCCCAGCAACTACATGGTGGCTCCCAACCATCTGTAATGAGGTCTGGTGCCCTCTTCTGGCCTGCATGCATACACACAGACAAAATATTGTATACATAATAAATAAATAAATAAATATTGAAAAAAATTGTAAGTGAATGCCTTTTATCCCAGCACTTAGGAGGCAGAGGCAGGTGATCTCTGAATTTGAGGACAGCCTGGTATATAGAGAGAGTTCCAGGACAGCCAGAGCTACACACAAATAAAAGCCCTGCCTCAAAAAACAAGCAAACAAAAAATAAAAATGTAGCCAAGCACTTCTATAACTCCAGCTCTAGGTACCTCGAGGCAGAAGGATCAAGAGTTTAAGACATTCTCAGCTACATGACAATTTCAAAGCCAGCCTGGGCTACATGAGACTCACTGTTTAAAAAAACAACAACAAAAAAAATCCCAACAAACAAACACAAAAAAAAAACAAAGTAAACAAATGTTAGCCAACAGTATGTGCTCATACTCGGTACTTGTGGAGGTGAGGCCTAAAGATGGAGAGATCAAGATGGCACAGCAAGTCAAGGCATTGCCTTTGCTGCCAAAGCTGACATCCTGAGCTCAGTCCCCAGGACTCACATAGTAGGAAAGAACTGAGCCCACAAGTTATCCCCTGACCTCCACTTGTGTGTTGTGGCATGTATACATGCTTGTATACATGAGCACCCTCCCCACGTAAATGAACTAAACATTTTTAGTTTAAGGAAATAAAGAAAAGTTGGTAAGATTTAAACTGTGTTGGCTGTCCCAGAAGAGTCGTGCTCAGCTGTTGGGTGGGTAGGCCTCCTTCCTTGGAGACTCTTCCACCAGAACAAAGGGTAGGCATGTGGAAGTAGCGAGAGTGCCATGGGCTTTTCTCTGCTTTTCTGTCTTAGGCTCACAGAATTTGAAGACACTCCAACCAGTCAGCTCACCATTGATGAGTTTATGAAGATTGACCTGGAAGAGGAATGTGACCCTCCTTCGTACACAGCTGGACAGAGGAAGCTGCGCATGAAGCAGGTGGCTCCATACCTCCCATTACACTTGAGCTTTTTAGGAAGATTTGCTCTCTAACATTCTCATATTTGTTGGACTCTTTGGGCTGCTAACTTGGTCTTCTTGGGCCTTGAGAACGAGTCTTAGGGATGCGCCATGTGTAGAGCCTCCAAGCACTGTCCACATTGGGGCTCATGATGAGCTTTTCATCCCTGGCCCATTGAGCCCGTCCCCACAGCCAAGCTTTGTTTCTGGCTTATTCCTTGTCATCTAAGGCAGCCACCACTGTAGCCAGACTTCCTTTCATTATCGCTGAGCTTGTGACTGTGCTCATACTAGGACTGCAGTCAACAGGGAGGGCAGAGGGCCAGAGCTGGGTTGCAGCTGAGTTTTGGGTAACTCAAGGATACATTCTGCACATTGAACAGACCTGACCCTTCTGGTCAAGTTAGCTTGGGTGGGATGTTGAGGTTCTATGTTTTTATGGCTGCTTTCTAAATACCTATATGCCTGTTTGAAAGGAGAGGGCAGGTCTACAGCTCCATTCTGACCATTCCGTAGCCTTGTCAACAATGAGGCCTTGAGCTTTGACTCTTTACCAAAGACCCCTTTGTCTTTCAGCTGGAACAGGTCCTGTCGAAAAAACTAGAAGAAGTCGAAGGTAACCAACCAGTTCTCATACATGTGCTTCCTTTTTGGTAGAAAATCACCCTGCTTATTTTTTGCTCTTAACTTGTTACTTTAGGTGAAATATCCAGTTACCAGGATGCTATTGAAATTGAGCTAGAAAACAGCCGGCCAAAGGCAAAAGGGGCTCTTGCCAACTTGTCAAAGGATGGTGAGTCCTCCCTGCCATTAAGGGCCTTGAGGGCCCTAGACCAGCAGCCCTGACCTGCCCTACTCACTGGTACTTGACTCCACCCCAGTCTGCTTGTCATTCCCTGCACTGAAGCACAGAATTGCAAATCAAGTTACTGCCAGGACACTCTTCTCCATCTGTCCACAGCCCTGCATGTTCGGCACTGGGAGCCCTGCTGGCCATTTGAGCTGTTTGCAAGGCCATGGCTTTTACTCATGCCCCTGTGCTGTCTGCCCCCGTTGAAACACATATCCCAGTGTGGACTTTTCAGAGCTGCTGTAACTGTTTGTGTTGCTAGATAGTTCTCTTCTAGGCTGTTCAGAATAAAGGTATATGTCTGCTTCCTTCCTTGGGATGTAGTCTGGGGAAGCTACTCTGAGCATCCCTCTGATTGCTTGGCTGTGCTCTCTGCCCATCATACTGGCACTGTGCTAACATGTTGTGCCATGCCAGGCAAGTGTGATGTCCTTTGTGCTTCCCCTCAGTGTTTGCTTATGTCCCGTGTCCACATTAGTATTACCTAGCCACCCTTCTCAACCCCCAGTCTACCTCGCTTATCAGCTTGGGGAAAGCTGCTGAGCTTGTCTTTCTGTCCTGTCTGGGCTTTGCTCCTGTGTTAGCACCACACTGGTGCCTTCTGTGTGGCTGTTACAAGCAGTCTCTTTCCTCCCTGACTTCTGTGTGCTGACTATTCCTGTGCAGTGTGAACTCTTGTCAGTCATACTAGTTTTCAGTCATTTTGTCACTGGATTTTCCAAGTACTTGGTTCTGTCATCTACACATAGTGATTCTACTGCTGTTCTCTACCAGCTCTTAATTTCTTTCTTGAGGCTGCCTGGCCCTGCAGCATCTTGCTGATCTTGGTGACAGCAGTATATCCTCACTCCAGCTCCCATGGACTAGTGTGCATGCACTGAGCAAGTTGTTCTCTTACCTGTCATGGTGAGTAAATGCCTACTCATTGCCATCAAGAGTTTTCCTAGCTCCCTGCAAATGAGAGTTCCAGAGGATTACAGTTTCTATGGAGACCACAGGAGTTCGTACAGTGGGTGAATGTCATCCAGTGTCCTGACCGTCACACCATTGGGTTCCCTGGTTTCTGGAAGGCAACATTGGGGCCTCAGTGGCTGCTGCACTCATTCCCATCCAAGGCTTTGGTCCTGTCTGTTCGCAGAGTTGTTTGCTGCTTTTGATTTCTCTGTGTAGTGATTTTCTTTATGATCTTTTCGTAACTTAGTCTCATTTTCTAGCCGTCCTTTGCATGTACGTAGTCTGCTGCCTTCTGTTTACTAGGTCACTTACTCCTGCCTGGCTTCGTCCTTCCTTCTCATTTTACTCCACCTTCCAGGTCACCTGCTTGACTTCTCTGTTCTGAGTCTGCTGACTGGGGCACTGCATTTGGGGCACTGAACTTCTGTGAGAATTGTCATGTTTGCAGTTTCTTAGCCTCAAGATAGTTCCTCTCTTCCACATGTGAGGGAGATATGGAAATTCTGGGGGTAAGGTGTGTTCTGACATGGTTACTAACTGCTGCTTGTATTGTGCAGTAACCAGGATATATTGCTAGTATGTTCCTACTTGGTACTTAGGCATGAAGTATCCATAGACACTGCAGGGAGGCACCTTGTGTCATGGGCACAGAGGTGAGATGACATGTCCCACTTTCACTATTAATAGATATTGAGAACCTGCCACATGGTGGCTCTTCTTCAGAGCTCTGGTCTTCCCTCATTGTGATTTCCCCCAGTGGCTCTCTTATATACAGAGAGATGGCTGCTGCCATGCTGTGATTCTTAAGACTTATCTTCTACCAGGGCACTTAGCCATCCTCAAGCCTAGAGGCCTGTCCCTTGGGACACACATAGGCCCTGGTATCACTAAGTCTCTGCTTGCCCTCCTCTTTCATTTTATGTCTACCTGGAGAACTTCTCCAACACAGCAGAGACTGTGTTTGGTGGCTTGATTCAATCTGGAGCATCCTTTTTCCTTTAGTGGTTTGAAGTAAGCCTTTTTGGTAGCGTTTTCTTGGTTTTAGCTGTTTTTCCTCATGTCTTTTGTGTAATTTTTTTATTACTTTTTCTCAAACTTTATCTCTTCCTTTCCCACACATCCTGGCTTTGGAGCACAGTAGAAAACAACTGGACACAGGCAGGGTATTCTGGGTCAGATTGTACAGGCTGGGGGCAGAGGTGTGACTTTCAGATCAATTATCAGAATGTATAATGCAAATGCTACAGACTGTGTTTCTAAAGTGCCTTTAGCTTTTGAGCTTTGCCTATGGACATGTGTGGTGTAGGGAGAAGCCAGCACGTCGGTCACTGAGACTCTAGACCCATCACCACTTCTGTAATTGTGTGCTTTGTAAGGCAATCCCACCCTTCTCGCGTACTTCAGGTGGCCACTGGCTGCTTTCTGTCACTGAATTAGTAGTCTTTTCTAGGCTTTTGTACATAAATCTTTTTTTATTGATTTTTATTGAGCTCTACATTTTTTTTCTGCTCCCTTCCCTGCCTCTCCCCTCCCCTTCAACCCTCCCCCAAGGTCCCCATGCTCCCAATTTACTCAGGAGTTTTGTCTTTTTCTACTACCCATGTAGATTAGATCTTAGGGTCCTCACTGTTGTCTAGGTTCTCTGGGATTGTGATTTGTGAGCTGGTTTTCTTTGCTTTATGTTTAAAAACCACTAATGAGTGAGTACATGTGATAATTATCTTTCTGTGTCTGGGTTACCTCACTCAAAATGATGTTTTCTAGCTCCACCCATTTGCCTACAAAATTCAGGATGTTGGTTTTTTTTGTGTGTGTGTGTGTAGTACTCAATTGTGTAAATGTACCACATTATTCTTATCCATTCTTTGGTCAAGGACCATTAAGGTTGTTTTCAGGTTCTGGCTATGACCAAACAATGTTGCTATGAACATAGTTAAACACATGTCCTTGTGGCACAATTGAGCATCCTTTGGATATATACCCAAAAGTGGTATTGCTGGGTCTTGATGAAGGTTGTTTCTTAATTTTCTGAGAAATCGCCACACTGACATCCAAAGGGGTTGTACCAGCTTACATTCTCACCAGCCATGCAGAAGTGTTCCCTTTACCCCACAACCTCTCCAGCATAAGTTGTCATCAGTGTTTTTGATCTTGGCCATTCTTACAGGTGTAAGATGGAATCTCAGAGTTGTTTTGATTTGCATTTCTCTCATGAGTAAGGATGTTGAATATTTCCTTAAGTGTCTTTCAGCCATTTTAGATTCCTCTGTTGAGAGTTCTCTGTTTAGGTCTGTACTCCATTTTTTTTTATTGGATTATGTAATCTTTTGGTGTCCAATTTCTTGAGCTCCTTGTATATTTTGGAGACCAGACCTCTGTCTGATGTGGGGTTAGTGAAGATCTTTTCCCATTTTCTAAGCTGTCATTTTGTCTTACTAACCATGTCCTCTGTTTTATAGAAGCTTTTCAGTTTCAGGAGGTCCCATTTATTAATTGTTTGTTTGTTTGTTTATTTATTATTATACAATATCCTGTCTGTACACACAGAATATTCTGGTGCCAGAAGAGGGCACCAGACCTCATTACAGATGGTTGTGAGCCACCATGTGGTTGCTGGGAATTGAACTCAGGACCTTTGGAATTCCGAGCAGGCAACGCTCTTAACCGCTGAGCCATCTCTCCAGCCCCCATTTATTAATTGTTTCTCTCAGTGTCTGTGCTGCTGGGGTTATATTTAGGAAGTGGTCTCCTGTGCCAATGTGTTCAAGTGTATTTCCCACTTTCTCTTCTATTATGTTCAGTGTGGCTGGCTTTATGTCGAGGTCGTTGATCCATTTGGACCTGAGTTTTGTGCATGGTGCTAGATATGGATCTATTTTCATTCTTCTACATGTTGATATCCAATTATACCAGCACCATTTGTTAAATATGCTTTCTTTTTTCCATTTGATATTTTTTGCTTCATTGTCAAAAATCAGGTGTTTGAAGGTGTGTGGATTAATAACCGGTTCTTCTTTTTCGGTTCCATTGGTTCTCCTGTCTGTTTTTATGCCAATACCAGGCTGTTTTCAGTACTGTAGCTCTGTAGTAGAGTTTGAAGCCAGGGACTGTGATGCCTCCAGAAGTTCTTTTATTATACAGGATTGTTTTGGCTATCTTGGGTTTTTTGCTTTTCCATATGAAGTTGAGTACTGTTTCTTTTCTTTTTTCTTTTTTTTCCAAACAAAACTTTTATTCAAAAATTGCAAACATTAGGGTTAAAATTCTCAGCACCCTCAACCAGGAAACACATGCTCATACTTTATTAGCTGGAGACTGGCCCCCTCAGAACAGAAGCCCGAGCTCCCACTGCAGCTTAAAGTCTTTCAGGAACCGGGAGCCTGAAGGGTGCTCACAGGGGTTGAGTACTGTTTCTTTCAAGGTCTGTGAAGAATTTTGCTGGGATTTTCCTGGGCATTGCATTGAATCTATAGATTGCTTTTGGTAAGATTGCCATTTTTACTATGTTAATTCTGTCTATCTAAGAGCCTGGGAGATCTTTCCATTTTCTGGTGTTTTCTTCAATTTCTTTCTTTAACAATTTAAAGTTCTTGCCATACAGGTCTTCCACTTGTTTGGTTAGAGTTACTCCGAGATATTTTATACTATTTGTGGCTATTGTGAAGGGTGATGTTTTTCTAGTTTCTTTGTCAGCCCATTTATCATGTTTGTACGGAGTCTTTTATAGACATGTGTGTGCCTTGTCTTTCCTCAGCATTACTTTTATGTTGCCCACTGATAGCATGGTCCTGGTATTGTGTAGTTGCTGAAAGTGCAGTGAAGTGCTTACCATTCCTGTTGAGTGCATTCGGGTTAGTTCCAGATAAACCTGTATGCAGTCCCTGTTGATACTGATCTCCCTTGTATTGGGCAGAGTGGAATTGCTGGGTCTGAGAGGTGGTGTTGGCAAACAACTTGCACAGCAGTCACCACTATTCTTGCACTGTCAACATGCATGAGGCCAGTACCTCTGTCTTCTCTCCATCCTCTCTGATGAGGTCACCAACATGAGTTTTCAGCAGACTGAAACCGTAGAGTACAGCTTTCCTGTTCTGATTGGTCTAGTTGGAGTGTCTTTCAGGACTCCATGGCTGTGCTGTCTCCTGCTGTTGTGCCCCTCATGTGTTCTCTATACTGGCAGGTCTTTTTATTTGGGTTCTGTGTTTTCTGAGCATTGGCGCTCTTTACATGTTCTAGACTGTCCTTTCAGACATTATCTAAGAAGAAGCTACGGCTCACCTTTGTCTTGACAGTGTCTTTCACAGGGCAGACATTATAATTCTTTTTTTAAAAAATCATAATTATTTCAAAATCTTTTTATTTATGTTTTATGGGTTCTGCTTTAGTGTTGTTGAAGGTATTTTTGCCTAAATCTAGATCACAAACTTTATCTTTCCTGACTGTTCTTATGCTCTCAGATACCACATTTAAGTCAGCTTTTGCACAGAGCATGAGGAATAAGCCAGGCCATTCTTGCACGTGGGCAACCAACACCATTTGCTGGCAGGACCATGCTTTCTCTGCTGCAGAAAAAGGCATGCTTTTTGGTAGTTTTTGTATTCTTGGTTATTTTGCAGCTTTGCAAAATATGTTTCTGTTACAAAAGTGGGCTCTCTCTGGCTTTCTGCCTGGTTGACAGGTGGTGTGCGAATCGTGTGTCCCTAGGCTCCGGTGAGGACGCCACATCCAGCCCATTCTGTGAGGAAGACACGGAGGATGAAGAGCTGGAGGCTGCTGCCAGCCACATGAACAAGGACTTTTATCGAGAGCTCCTGGGGGATGATGACAGCTCGGAAGCAGCACAAGGTCCTGATGGGGGCAGCAGGCCCCTCGCCCTGGAGTCCTTACTTGGCCCATTGCCCACAGCAGCCAGTCTGGGCATCTCTGATTCCATCCGAGAGTGCATCTCCTCCCCAAGTGGGGACCCCAGTGAGTGCCCTGGGACAGGGGACGTTTATAGTCTGAAGGGTCCCCCGCTGTGGATTGGACCATAATTACGGGCTTGGATGAGGCACTGCTAGGCCCCTGCACCATAGTCAACAGTCCCTGTGTGCGCTAGTTTCATTTATCTTGCTGTGATGAATATCCTGTCAAAAGCAACTGTTGGGAACCGTTGTGACTTACAATTCCAGGTTACACTTGATCATTTCAGGGAAGTCAAGGCAGGAACTCAAACAACTAACCACATCACATCCATAGTCAGTAGCAAAAAGGAAAAAAAACAAAAAACAAACACATCGTTGCTTGGTTTGCTCCTATCTAGCTTTCTCCTGTCTTTCCTAGTTTAGGACCCCCTGCCTGGGGAATGCCCCCACCACAATGAACTGTGTCTTTCTACATCAATTAACAATCAAGACAGTGCCCCACAGACTTGCCCATAGGCACACCTGATAAAGATGTTGTTTCAATTGAGACTCTCGTCCCAGGTGACTCTAAATTGTGTGACAAGTTGTCATCTAAAACTAACCATCACACAGGGTAAAGAGCTGGGGATGTGCCAGCTGGCCTTGTAATCTGGCTCTGCTCTCCTGACCTTTGCTAGAGGGTAGGGCCTCTCAAATGGGTGGAACAATTGAGAAATGGGGCTATATGAGGGGTAGACCTAAGTTGGGGAGGCAAAATGCTTCACCTGTGGACCAAGTATGTAGAGGACAGTTGAGTGTCTGCTTTGAAGGAGCAGGTAATTCAGAGCAATACAAAGGGACTTGTCAACCTGAGCTTAGGGAACCCAGAGCAGAAAAGCAAGGGAAGTGGGGCAGACTTCAGAGAGCCTCGAGGGGTGGGTGGTCTGACCACTAATGAATTACCCCAGGGTTTCAGCCTTAAGAGCTGAAGACAACACCTTAAAAGTCCAAGCTGTGTGGGCCATTAGGTGGGTGAAAGTGGGGTGCTGAAGGGGTTGCCTGGCATCTAGAAGAGTAGGATACTGGTGGAAGAATCAGTGGTCTGCTGGATTCCACCTTAGACTCTTCTAGCAGCTCTGCACCTAGTCCTTGAGCTTACTTTTCTTGTTGAGGATGCAGGAAATATTCCCTGTGCCTGCTTTCTTTCTTCTTTTCCTCCTCCTCCTCCTCTTTCTTCTCCTTCTTCTTTCTAGACAGGGTTTCTCTTTTCTCTATGTAACAAACAGTTCTGGCTGTCCTGAAACTCACTCTATAGACCAGGCCAGCCTCAAACTCACAGAGATCCATCTACTTCTGCTTCTTGAGTGCTGGGATTAAAGGTGTGCTCCACTACCCCTTGGCCTTTTTTTTTTTCCTGGTTTCTTTCTTGATGGGCAAGTGTTAAGGTGACATTCTCCCAAAGGAGGTTCTTGCAGCCCCTTTGCCCCAGCCCTTAGTCCCTGAGTCCTAAGTATCCCCATGGTGAACAGTATCTGCTAGGGCAGCCTGTGTGACACTGATGGGGTTCTTCTCTCTAGAAGACACTTCAGGAGACGGGGAGCTGGACCTCAGTGGCATCGATGACCTTGAAATTGACAGAGTAAGCGTGCCCCCGGCTCCCTTTGTCCCCAGTGGTCGAGACTTATGGAGGGTAAAGTATGGTTGAACTAGGTTCAAGGCCTGTCATTCACCTTTAGCCTCTCTGAGCTTTGTGGCTTTCTCAGACATTCCATGATAGGTGAGTGGTCTCAAGTTGTAGTGCCTATGATTCAGACATGACCCTTGGACTCCCTCCTCCAAGCTCCCTTCCAAAGCAGCCTCAGTTGTCATGTGCCCTTCCTCTGAAACCCCAAACAACCTCAACCAGGACCATGTTGGGAAGGACCTGAGCTCTGCACCTGCTCTTGGCTCCCATTGCATCACAAATATATTGCATATCTTTAATCCCCAAATCCCAGGGGCCCCAGACTATACACTAACACTTGGCTATGTATCTTAGAGATCTAACAAGGCCTAGGAACTACGAATACTGGCTTATGGCTGCAGGGTAAAGTTGGCAGAGGAGGACAAAGGACTGACAGGTTTTTTTGAAGGAAGGCCTTCCCATATCCTTTCTTTAGCAATTTAAGCTTATAAATAGGAAGCTAGTTTCTGAGAGATCTTGGCACATGTCAGAATTCAACGTCAGAGATCTGAAGCTGCTTCACTGTGCTTCCCACAGTACATCTTGAACGAATCAGAAGCCCGGGTAAAAGCTGAGCTGTGGATGCGTGAGAATGCCGAGTACCTGCGGGAGCAGAGGGGTAAGTACACATCCAAGTACTCTCCCCAGGTCCCAGCATATGTCCCTTGCTGAAGCCTACTGCTTTTTCATCTTACAGAGAAAGAAGCAAGAATAGCAAAGGAAAAGGAGCTTGGTATCTATAAGGAGCACAAGGTGGGTACCTCTTGACAGGACTGCCTAACTCAGCCTTAGTGTTGGCTGACAGGAGGAAACCATTTGGGAACACCTCTCCCCTGTATCCATAGGAGCCTGAATGGGACAGGCAGTGGAAGCCATAGGACCCACATCCCTGGCTGCCAGGTTATTATTGCTTGCTCCATCATAGATGGTTGTACCATGTAGCTTTACCGTGAGATATCCTGCGCAAAAGCTAAGGAGACCAAATTGAGATGTAGGACTGGACTCGGATTATTTCATGGGCTTCAGGTCCTTGTTGAGGACACGAGAGACCCTATCTTTGTTCCTATATTCTTTGATAACAGGTGGACAGTCTTGGTAACTTGGCTCAACTGCTCCCTCTGGGGTTTCAGCCTCCCAAGTGTAAGTTGTTGAACCTTTTAGGAGCCAAGTGAGAAGATGTGATGCTGGCAAAACCCGAGGTCCAGGGTGGGGGCTCAGAGAATGAGTGGTACTTGCCTCAAAGGAAGACTAGAGACTTGGGTAGGGAAGTGGGTCCCAAAACTCCATGCTACCAAGCATCATGTTCCATGCTGTATGATGTACTTTCCTTTTCTGTAGACAAGAAAGACTTTGCTAGGAAGTATAGATATGCAGGAACTGGGGTAACCAGTGTCAGAGCTGGGAGCTGCCAAGATAGATCCAAGCCAGTTTTCTGTGCCCGTCCAGATGGGCAACAGCTGTGGCTCAAGGGTAGATGGCAGGTGTGAAGCTAGCATATGACAGGAGTTTTTTGTTTGTTTCATTCAGCCCAAGAAGTCTTGCAAACGCCGGGAGCCAATCCTGGCCAGCACAGCTGGGGAGGCTATTGAAAAGATGCTGGAACAGAAGAAAATCTCCAGCAAGATCAACTACAGTGTGTTGCGGGACCTTAACAGCAAGGGTGGGGGCAGCCCATCCAGGGAGGACTCACAGCCCCCAGAGCGTGCCAGCACCAAGAAGTTGTCAAGAAGGAAAAGAGCAGCTAGCAGGAGTAGTGCTGACCCTGGGACAAGCATGGGGAAAAGGTACTATCCGGCCCCTTGGACTGGGTGTCTGCCTGGGAAGAAGCCAGCAGAGGACTAGGCCCCCATCTTGGCTGTTGTTTGCAGCCAGAACTTCAGGAGCCACACTTGTCCCACTGTATGCTGAGTGCTAACAAGCCCATCTGATCCAGATGTGGGTGCCCTGACCCCCCACCCCTACTTCGGGGTCCCAAAGTTAAGAGGCTTCTGGCAGCAGCAGATCTACTCCATCTCCAGAAAGCAGTTGGACACTTAGTGCTAATGGGTTCTTACAGCCCTCCCATACCCACACCCCTTCTGTACTCCTGAGGCTGCACAATTGGCTCTGTTGAAAGAGAGGATGCAGGCACAGTGACATCTCTGGTGGAGGCAGAAATCCAGTCAAGGGCCAGAGCAGGCCAGCCTTAGCATGGTGGGTCAGTGTTCCTCTGCAGCTTGACAAGGGGGTATTTGAGGGTGGCTGCATGTGGTCTTCCTTACTCTTGGGTGGTAGCTGCCAATTTCCCTGATGAGGTCCCAACTTAGTTCATTCCTTTGTCTCTAGAGATAGGCTGGATATCCAGTGTGGCTACTGTCCACCTGCTGAAACTCCTGTAAGGTGCTGCCTGTTCAGTCTCCATGTTTGAATTAGCCATAGCTTTTCCAGGAGGAAAGTCAGACGTGCTTTCTTCTATCTTAGTGGAGCAGACATCCTTTGTATGTCTCTGTTGTGTTTCTTCCCTTTTGCTGTTGGTGGAGTTTTGTTTTCTTCCTTAATAATATAAAGCTATTATAGTACCCAGGAGGGTGAGGCAGGAGGATGGTGAATTCAAGCTCAGCCATGGCTATAGTGGTTAAGAGATACGTGAGTTCAGTTTCCAGCCCCCATTTCAGGCAGCTTCTGTAACTCCAGGGGATCTGTATTCTCTTCTGACCTCCACAGGTAACCATACAAACACAGTATCACCTTACACACATGTGCGTACAAGCGCTCACACGTGTGCACACACACGTGATAGGTAGGTAGGTAGATGTAAGTATTAGACAGAGAGAGAGACAAAAAGAAGCATACCAGGTATGGCACACACCTTTACTCTTCACACTTAGAAGGCAGAGGTCGATGGATCTCTGAGTTCAAGGCCAGCATTTTCTATATAGCAAATTTCAGGCCAGTTAGGCTGTGTGGTGAGACCATGTTTCAAGAAGAGGAGGAAAAGGAGAAGAGGGAGGGAGGCAAGAAAGCAAGCAATACCAAACTAGCAGTCGTGTGCCAGTCCACTTAGTCTGGCCATTTTACAGCTTTTGAGCTTGGTAGCATTGTTCATAAAGTTCTTTTCTGTGCCCAGATTGTGGAGGGGAGTCGGGAAGCAGAAGCAGGTGGATCTCTGTGAGTTCGAGGCCAGCCTGGTCTACAAGAGCTAGTCCAAAGCCACAGAGAAACTGTCTTGAAAAAACAAAACAAACAAACAAAAAACAAACAAACAAAAAAAACAAGGTCTTACTATGTACTTGAACTTTTATTTTTTTCCCACGCCACAAGAGGGCATGGGAAATCACACACACACACACACACACACACACACACACACACACACGACACAGAACCGTTCTATGACAGACACACAGACCCGGGGTTCGAACCCAGGACCTCGCATGCACAAGCGCCGCGCTTAACAGGCTGAGCTATCGCCCAGCTCTTACTTGAACTTTTAATTCTCCTGTTTCCTCCTCATGAGTGCTAGAATTATAGGTGTGTGCCATCACTCCAGTCTTTTTTTTTTTTTTTTTTTTTTTGGTTTTTCGAGACAGGGTTTCTCTGCAGCTTTTTTAGAGCCTGTCCTGGACCTAGCTCTTGTAGACCAGGCTGGCCTCGAACTCACAGAGATCCGCCTCCCTCTGCCTCCCGAGTGCTGGGATTAAAGGCGTGCGCCACCACCGCCCGGCTCCAGTCTTTAATATCTTTGTGTTTGCATTTTTTATATCATAAGTCTGATCCAGCTGAAACTTACTTTGGCAAAAGGAGTAAGATAAAAGCCACACTCAGATTTCTGGGTGGATGCTGTAGACAGGGTCTGTCTGAAAGAAGCCCATCCCACAGTTGGCTCAGGTGACCCAAGTCTCCTGTTGCCAAGCTGATGGTTACTTTACTTTGTACAGCCCGGCAGTGTTTGGTTGGCCTAATTCTTGAGAACACTTTTGTACATGGCCTGTTATTTTGTCTGTAAACTGGGAATGAGGTGTCTAGGCTAGGCTTCTTCTCACTCTCACCACTTTGTTTGGCACAGGGGATGTCCTCACAGGCTCCCCTTGCCCCAGTCGGTGGTACACTTGTACCACCTTTAGTTCCCAGGCCCTGATGTGGCTGACTCAATAGGATCTTTCTGTGATTCCTTTCAGCTGCTTCTGTATATAGGCATGTACTTAATTTCCCTCTGTCATTACGTTTCAGAACCCATAGGGGGTCCCTTGTTGCTACAAGGCCTTCCTTTGACCCGTTGGTGCCTCAGGTTGTATGTTGGCTATACTGAATACTGAGTCAGTATGGGTGCTTTAGGTAGGAATTTCTTCAGAAAGGAGTTTGATTTTCTCAACTGCTCTTTCCAGTCTCTTTGTATGGTCACACAACCTCTCTCTTTGAGATTACTAAGTAGAGAACTGTGGACTGAATTCCCATTGCAGCTCTTCCTTGCACATATATTAGGTCAAATAGGGCAGGAACTAGGGCTTGGCCCTGCCTTGACCACCCAGAAGCATTCTCAGTTCTGCTTATTGTGGCCTGTATCACTACCTTTGTCTGTCTAGCTGTAGCTAGAAATGGGTACAGGAGTCTGATGACTCTGAGCACTCACAGGTTCAAGTTGAAGTTCAACTAGGCTGCTACTGTCAGTGCTGGGAGGAGAATCTTGTCCTAATGTAGTGACTCAAGTATCCTTTGTGGTCATGGCCAGGAGAAGCCTGCTAGAGTCAGAGTTTGTGAATACTTAATATCTTGAGGGGTTATAAAGGCCTCGAGGCTAGGGTACCCCCACCATTGCACTCATGTCTCTGCCCTTACTCAGCATGGCCAGTTCAGACAGTTGCATCAGGGAAAGAAAAAAGACCACAGGGCTCCAGAATCTCAGCTTTTTTTTAATAGCTATGACAAACTGTCTAAGACAACCCCTTCTCAGGAGCGGTCTGGCAGGTGAGGTTGGTGTAGACTCAGCATCTTCCTCTAGGAAGGCGTTACCCTAATGGTTCCAGTGCTCCAGGCTTACACAAAGCTTCTTGGCTTTCCCAGGTCAGACTCAAGCAGGCTTCAGCTCAGTAGAGTCAGTACCCAGACCCCACATGTAACCCCCACCTGCCCTGTGTGTAGGACATGGGGTGTTTATGAAAATGGAGCATTTATGGTCAAGACTGAAAGACTGACAGCAGCCTGTGTCTGATAGGGGTTGTCCCTGGAACTGAAGCTTTGATCTGTGTAACGCGTGCTGCATTTATTCTCTGGGTAGTCACAGGCAGGCTTGGCCGGCTGCTTTTGGGTGTCCATGGGGCTTAGAAAGGCCACTAACTCCTGTAAGAAGGCTTCAGCTCCCTGGCTAAGGTATTCTCTGCCGTCTGCCTACTACAAGAGTCTCTTTTCAGTATCATCAGAATATTCAGTCATAGCTGGGCAGATCTGGGCCTCAAAGGGCCCAGCACAGAGCATGATTCAAGGCTGTTTTTTTAGTTTTTCTTTTTGAGACAGGTTTTTCTGTAGCTTTGGAGCCTGTCTTGGTACTAGTTCTTGTAGACCAGGATGGTCTCAGACTCACAGAGATCCACCTGCCTCTGCCTCCCAAGTGCTGGGATTAAAGGCGTGCGCCACCATCACCCAGCTTATGATTTAAGGCCTTTACCTATTTATATAGTTGTGCCCTGGAAGAAAGGAGTCTTGAGCCTCCCATGCCCAGAGCCCATTTACACTGACTTAGATTAAGATTTATTTATTATGTATACAGTGTTCTTTCTGCAGTCCAGAAGAGGGCACCAGATCTCATTACAGATGGTTGTGAGCTACCATGTGGTTGCTGGGAATTGAACTCAGGACCTAACTGTTTTCCTAACACAGGAATTGAAAGCAGCCCATGCTCTTAACCTCTGAGCCATCTCTTCAGGCCCCTCCCTCCTTTCTGTTCCTTGTGGATGTGCTGTCAAAGGTACCTTTGTGTTTGGAAATCCTAGGGACATTGAAGGTAGGCCCAAGATGGAGGTAGTGCTGGTAAAAATGATGTGGTGGTTCTGTGAGGCAGGTGGGGGCAGATGTAGGTTTGTCCACCTCTTTCTCTTCATAACTGTCTATCCCTCTTCCTCATTTTCCCCTGGTTACAGATTGACCAGGAAAGGTGTCATGGAATCTTGCCTCACATGTCTGTCCAAAGGGGTAGAAAAATAGTCCAGTGCCTTGACCTTGGGGTGCCTACTACATAATCAAAGGGGGGGGCACCTGGTGAATCTTCCACTTCTAGGGGTGTCAAGGTTTCTCTGTGTAGCCCTGGCTGTCCTGGAATTCACTCTGTAGACCAGGCTGGCCTCAAACTCCAAGTGCTGGTATTAAAGGCATGCCCCGCCACCATCCAGCTGGAACTTGCTTTTTTATATTGTGTTTATAAATCTCCCATCCATGACAGAATGATGGCAGTCATTGATTAATGAAAGACAGCAGGTCAAACCAGGATGGACACAGTAACAGTGGTGTTCCGGGTAGTAAAACTGAGGAACAGGGGAGACCTAAGGTCAGAAGGAGGCCTAAGGATAGGAAGAGAGACTTGGGTAAGACCAGTGCAATAGTAGCAGAGGTAGTGAAAGTTGTGTGTCTCTGGAAAGGTATACCTGTGGAGTAGCAAGGCTGGGCTCCAGAGTGCAGCTGGACCTGCCATGAGACCATGCATCTGCCTGGTCAAGGGCCTCAGTCCTGCTAGTCAGTGATGGTCAGCAGGCAGGTATGAACTGAGGCTGTAGAGTGTGAGCCTTCCTGGACAGGGCCTCAGTCTCGGTGTGGTACACACACAGACATGTGCACACACTCGCCCCCTCTCTCTCTCCACATCTACCTGAACTGAGACTGCTTTTATACTTTCTTTCAGGTTGAAGCCTCTGGTGTCTACACAGCCAGCTAAGAAGGCAGCTGTGGGAGAGGTATGTTGTCCTGCACAGCTGGGGCAGGGCCTCAGGAACTCAAGTTGCTATTAGACTTGGCAGGGCGAGGCCCAGTTGGTTTCTGCACCAGCGCTGGCCTGGCTCCAGCAGAGAATCCTGAAGCTCAGGGTATGAGAGTGCCCAGGTCACGGAAGTGAGCAGGCAATGGTACAGGCAACCTATGTGCCTGCTTCTCTGGGATTGAGGATAAGCTAACTGCCAACTGCCACTGTGGACTAGTGTGGGCAGAGGCTAGACTGCGTGCCACAGGGCCCTCCTTTCCTTTCCTCAGTTGATAACAGCTTTTGGGGAAAGGAGGCCTGGGACTTCATAGCCCCAGGAAGCCAGAAGGAACTTCTAGGTACTAGGGGGCAGACTGATCCTCTGGCCAGCTCAGATGTGGGGCAGGAGCTCTGAAGAGTGCCTGTGCCCACACTGAGAAAGCCTGAGGGTCCCTTACAGTCGGGAGGGCAGCGCATACTCTGCTTCTGTCCCAGAGACAGGCCTTCTCTTTCCAGGCCTTGCTTTTAAGTTCCCCTGCCCTGGGAGCTGAACCCATCAAGCCATCAGCTGTCTTGGTGGAGAGTGGCCCTGTGTCCTACCATCCTGACGAGGATGCAGATGAGGAGGACGCTGAAGAAGAGGATGGAGAGCCTTGCGTCAGTGCTCTGCAGATGATGGGTGGCAATGGTGGGTAGAGCCCGCCCACACCACTATGGGAACACTACAAGAACTCTGAGGGGGCATCCAGAGAAACAAAGATATAGCCATCCACCCAAGTAATTTCCAAATATGGGCCTATGGCTACAAACTATATTCAAAGAAGGGAACTAGGACACTTAGAATTGTCCATATTGATCTGAGGCTCTTGAGTATGCTAGAAGGAGCTAGACAAAGGCTGGAAGGCCAGCTCCACAAGGAAGGTGAGACATCTGCTATGAAGATGAGGTTTCTGGGTGTGTTGGAAGTCAGAAGGGGGGACTGTTCCACCAGTAGAGAAATGTCTGGGTTGGCCATACTGTTTACAGTGCCAGGAAGGAGCCAAAGCCCCCACACAGGGCACATACCAGTCTACCAGCCCCAAAGATTTCTGGGAGTAGATTGAAATGGTGGGCCTTCAGGTGGTGGGACCTGTGAGATAAGGCAATGGAGTTGGGGCTGGGAGCTAGGAACATGAAGGTGGGTGTCCGTGGCAACAGAGGACTGCCTGGATTTTGACAGCTGTCCTCTGTGTTTTACAGATTACGGTTGTGATGGTGACGAGGATGATGGCTACTAAGTGGAACTCAAGGCTGGACTCCAAGTATATCTGTGGGGGTCAGATGGGCCCTGGGGCACGGCTCACAGGCATGATTTCTGGACTCAACCAGTCAATCACTGCCCCGCTTGATTTGAAGTTCTCTTTCCATGGCCACATTGGGGGCCCCATCATACTGTTGGGAATCATGTTTTGAGCAATGTAAGGAATATTTTTGCCCAGCAAGGGAAACCAGCTGTGTGTTTATGTGTAATGAAACATGGTCAGAGAACAGCCTGGTCATGGCTTATACCCTACTAGTCAGTGATTCTCCAGAAATCCCCAGGCAGGCTTTGTGTGTTCCTGTCATAAGGAGATCAAAGCACAAAGGGGCTTTACTTACGAAGTAGAACCTTGGTCTTAGCTTGCTGCCAGTGTTCTGCCCGCCCTTCATGCCCTGGACGGATAGGTGTTGGGCAGAAGATGTGTGGCAGTTACTGCTGTATGGTTAGCAGCCGTAGTCTGGAGCCCCTGCCTTTCACTGCAGTCGCAGCTTCCTGTGGAGGCGGACATGAGCTCTGCCACCTCTGATGTCCGTTCACTGTATGGAGCCACCGGGAGCATTACAGGCCTCAGCCTTTCGCACAGGACTCATCAAGTTCATCAGCAGAGCTCAGAAACTGGAAACCTGGAGACCACACGCATTTGCTAATGTCCAGCACAACCTGTGTGGAGTTCTGTCAAGGAGGCCCGCAAGCTGTTTCCTCATGAGAAGGCTCAGGACTATCCTCAGTGCACTTAACTCGGGTCTCCTAGATGCAGCCCTGGATGTGAGTCTTCACTATATGGGCTAAGGCGGAGTACTGGTCTCTGTTTCAAATCAAGAGGGGGACCAGGCTTGAAATGATGAGGTGTGGGGGTGCTGCTGATGAAAGTAGATGGGTGGGATAGATAAGGAGTGATTTTGGTGAGAAGATCGCAAAATACTTTCGGATTTTGGAGTGTGGAATTATGGAATTAAGGATCCTTCCTAGGGTGGGGGCCAGCTTCACAGGAGTGAGGTCCAAACCATGGTAGGGAGCCATGACACTGGTCCAGAGTATTTTTAGGGTGTTTGTATACTTACATGTGACAGGATTTACCTATGGCATGGAAAGAGTACAGGGATGAGGGGTGGCAGGTAAGAACTGCAGGAATAGGGCTGGAGAGTGGCTCAGAGGTTAAGAACACTGGCTGCTCTTCCAGAGGTCCTGAGTTCAATTCCCAGCAACCACATGGTGCCTCACAACCATCTATAATGAGATCCGGTGCCCTCTTCTGATGTGCAGGCATACATGGAGGCAGAATGTTGTATACATAATAAATAAATCCTAAAAAAAAAAAAAAAAAAAAAAAAAAGAACAACTACTTCAGGAATAGAAACAAGTACCCTGGAACAGGAGTTGAGGCCTCTCCCCAGCTGTGCCTTTTTTCTTGTGAGATAGCAAGAAGGGTCTTGTCAAGGCTGGACAATGGGCAAGAGCCAGGAAGAAGTAATTGAGTCCCACACTACTAAGGAGAGGGCTGAAGAAAGTCAGGACGGAGGGGGACAGTGAGAATTGACTCTAGAAGATGGGTGAGTAACATAGTGGGAGGTCCTGAAATGGTTGAGACCCAGGTACTGAGGAGTAGGTCCCAGTAGGGGACATCCGTGAAGCGGGCAAGGGTACCTCTGGGTTGAGGCCACAGCCTTGTGTGAGCTGCCTCCAGCGTTAGTGTAAGGCTCAAGGAGGCATTGGGTCTGTATGACCCTGTTCTGTGCTCTTTTCTGACTGAGATTACCACATTATCCCTTTGCCTCGGATCTTCCCAGAGTGCAGAGCAGTGCCTTAGGCAGTCTCCTGGGACAGAACCAGGCTCACCACATTGAACCTTAGAAGAGGGAAGGAGGGGAAGAGGGGGTCCATTGGGTTCTAGACTGCATTCTAGCCTGGGATCCTGTCTGGTCTGCACATTTGAGTGCTCATTAGACAGGAAGTCCTACTTTCTCTGCCTCTTTTATCCTCTCCTGCTGCCTTCCTGCCAGCGGAGGGGGTGGAGGGTGTAGGGGAAGCAGCCCGCAGGCTGCACTACCCAAGTTTCTTGCCAGCTACCTGAACTGAGGAACCTCGTACTTGGTGGTTCCCACCATCCTTTGCAAGCTGGTGAGTACCAGGGCAAGACAGTATCACATCTGAGCTTAGCAGAATGTGTGCTTGTCTTTAGAGGTCACTGAGGCCACAGAGTGAGAGAGGTCAGCAGTAGAGGGCATGGTGGCGCTGTCCCACTTGTAGTTCTTCCATCCAGAGCTATTGGGCCCAGGAAGAGCTTGTGCAGCCTACCCTGGACCCCAATTTACTATCTAGCTGCTTTTCCCAACTGTATACCTACTGGAGCAGGAGTGAAATAAGCCCTGTGGGGGTGGGGCACTCCTTTTATACCTGGTTAGAAGGTGGAGAGTGAGCTCTGACCATGTCACCTCCTTTGGTCATATCCTTGGCACCTGTCCAGGACCCAGGGGGACATGCACACCTTGCCCTTGCTCCAGCCACAGTAGGAGTCCATTCCTCTCCCACACATAATTTGGCCATGGGTTCAGCTAAATGGATATTTGCCACCCTCTGATTTTTGCCTCTGTGCTTGAAGTAGCTATCACCTGATGCTAGATGATAGGGACCCTACAGGAAACTCCAGAGGCCAAAGAAGCAGGGCCTTAATGGGTGTTGCTAATGAGGGAGTGGGGTGCATGCATCTTAGGAGCACCTGTTAGACCCAATATTCCTCCTCATCCTCCCTTCTTAGAGGCATAGGATAGGGACTAAGTGAAGAAAGGGGGCCTGAGAGTGGCTGCTTTGTACCCTCTACAGGCTGCTGCCTACATGGTGGATAATGCGGGTTCTAATTGCTCTCTGCTCAGCAATTTAGGCTGAGTTAGAAGCACTGACCCGTTTTGTTATAGACTGGAACTGGAACTGGGTCAAGGGTGGCTTTTTATTGTTGGTAGTATGGTTCTGGGTTTCTGGGTTTGGGTTTTTTTGTTGTTTTATTGCTGTTTGTTTTTGTGGAATTTTTGTTCTTGTTTTTTTTGTTTGTTTTGTGTTTTGTTTTGAGGCAGGGCTGTCCTGGAACTCACTCTGTAGGCCAGGCTAGCCTCAGATTCAGATATCTGTCTGCCTCTGCCTCCTGAGTGCTGGGATTAAAGGTGTGAGCCAACACCGCCCAGCAGGGTGGTTTCTTGAGAGTTCTTCCAGTCTAGGGAACCAAGCCTGGGCCAGCCCTGGAAGGCCTTGATTTAGAGAAGAGATTACTGGAGCCAGAGCATGATGCAGGCCACCAGCCCTGCAGGCCCACAACCCCTCTGCAACCCTTGCAAGCTCTGGGCACACCCTAACTGGAACTGAATGTTGTAAATCAGTGTAGACGGGGGTGTCTGACTTCATTTGCCCCTCCTTGAAGCATATAGTCTCTGAAGCCTTGGATGTAACACTTTTCAGGCAAGCCTGTGGCAGTGACTGAAATCTTGGGCCCCTTCTGGCCACAGAGGAAGCTCTGTGATCATTGGAGCAAAACACCTGCTTGACTTCTCCCTAGTCCAACCCATTTCTGTTACTCTGCTGAGGTGGAGGGACCAAGTTTCTCCATACCCCAAGAGTAAGAGGTCCCCTGATGGCTGTACCCAGGGCGGTGACGAACGCAATACAGGTTGGTGTTGCATATGGCAATGGTGATGTCTGTTGAGTGTCCCCACCATTACCTTCTGAGGCTCCCTTCCTGTCCTCTCTGCACATTCTTCAGCCTCCTTTGAAGCTTGCAAGGCCTCTGCACCTATCTTAACAGCCTAGCCAAGGACAACGGGCGTACTCCAAGAAAGCATTGGGAGCACTTTGGAGGAGGTAGCCTGCTTCCTGAGGTGCTGTAAGTTTACTTATCCCTGTCAGGACTGGGCTCCCCACATGACCTATAAGGTTGTGTGCCTTGCCCTGGAGGTAGGCAAGCATGAGTTTGATCACTCATGAGAGTGTGTACTTCCTCGAGATAGTAGTTACCTGAGCCTCTTCTGGTGGTCTTGAGCTAAGTGGAGTTATTCTGTACCATTGCTTTGTGGGGCCACAGACCAGAACACACAGCCACCAAGCCCTTGGCTTACACTGCCCTGATCCAGTAAACCCCAGATGACGGTGAGGAAACAGCAGGACAAGTGAGCTAGAAGCACATGTCAGGCCAGCTGGACAGAAGTAGGGGGCACAGTAAGTGGAGGAGGAGCCAGACACTTAGTAGACTGAGCCTCAGAGACACCTGTAGGTACATATCTGCTGGTGAATTGGAGTACTGTACTTGTCCAGAACAAGCCTAGTGATTGGCTTGAGCTGCCCCCTCTGGTGGCTGCTTGCAGCACTGTTTCTTGAAGGACTTTGCTGGACATACTTTTAGCCATCGAAGCTGACCTGAGGTGTTTTCACTGCTTGGGTGATACAGTTGACTGGCCCTCTCACTGAACCCACCCCCTACTCTGCAATCCAACAAATAGGGGTGCCTCAGAACCTGAGCTTAGGGGACTGGCAGGGATGTGGGCTGGCACACAGCTCCTGAAGCAGCACACCTCCAAGGCCTCCTTAGACTTAAGGTACTGATTGTACAGCCAGCACCCTCTTGCCCTCATCTGTCCCATTCACAGGACTCAGTCACTCGGCAAAAGTGCCTTGACCTCTTAGGGGACCCTGAGGTATCAACTTAGCTTTAGGTAAAATGGTTGGGATAGGGGTGGTGCTATCCTATTCTGAGTAAACTATGCAGGTAAGGGTCTCCAGCCCAAAAGGGGTTTCAGGAAGGGCTCTTAGGCAGTGGGGGGTGGGGGAGAGGCGCTCAGCCTCTGCATGTTACTGAGCTCTATTAGGTGGGCCACTGTTTCCTTGGTGATCAGAACCTGTGTTTATACCCTGAGCTACATGCCTGGAGAGATGGCTGGTCCCTAGGGTGCTTGGGCTGTAACAGGCTGGAAAGGGGTAAAGTCAGGTTCCAAGCTGTGCTTGGCTCCTGAGGTCTACCCAGAACTTCAAGGGGCTGTGGGCAGTAGTAATGGGCAGACTTTATGGTTTTCCTGTTGGGAGAGGAACCTAAATCGGGAGAGCTATTGTACCCAAACAATGGACCTGGCTAAGACCCATGAGAGCAGTTGGCCCAAGCTGGTGGGACCCAACCCATTTCAACCATCACTCATTCTCACTCCTCAACCTGACCTTGGTCTAGCCTGCCCTGAACCTCATTCTGTCGTACCCTTGGTTCCTGCCATCCCAGCTGACCCTGAATGGGGAGGAGCATGGAGATGCTCCCAAAACATCTCCAAAGGGTTTTAATGCATAATGCCCCTTGTATCCCAGCCCAATGAAAGCAGCACAGTGGAGAGGCTGTTACTGGCACCTGGGCAGCAAAGCTGAGCTCCCAGACCAGCCCTGCTGATCAGACAGAGGTCTGGCAGGCCCAGGAGGTCCCAGCTTGGGCAAAGGTTGGGAAAGTCTATAGAGAGTAGGTCTAGTTAAGCCTGGTGAGCTGAAGGCAGTGTCCACTGTGCCATATGGTGTAACTCCTTTCCCCAGTATGAAGGTCGTGAATAGCAATCAGCCAGACACCTGTCTCAGCAGAGCCTGGGAGATTATGGCCTGCCTGATGACACAGCAGATGGAGGTTAAACAGAATCAGCATGCTGTCTTGAGTGCCTGTGTTCAGAAGTGGCATAGGCTTGCTGAGGTGACATTCATCACCTTTAAGCAATCAACAAAGGAGCATTTGCAAGGCCCAGAGGACTGGTGATCTCCACTGCTTTGATCTACCTCTAATTCCTGGGAGCCAGGCACCACTGCTCTCATTACCTGCAGACAAGTTCACTCCATAGGAGACAGTGTACTCTAACTGGAAGTAAAAATGAGTAATAGGCCAGGTGATGGTGGCGCACGCCTTTAACCCCAGCCCTCGACACAGAGGCAGGCAGATCTCTGTGAGTTTGAGGCCAGCCTGGTTGACAGAGTAAGCACCAGCACAGCCAGGGCTACACAGAGAAACTGTCTTAAAAAACAAAACAACACTGCAGAGAAACCCTGTCTCGACGAAAAACAAAAAAAAAAAAAAAAAAAAACAAAAACAAAAACAAAAAAAAACAACAAAAAAAGTAATGGAAAGCAGGTGACCGGAGGATTCATCAGGTCTCTTCCCTGTGTCAGCGGCACACACTAACTTGAGTGACAGTGTCCCTCAGCCGAGAGGCTGGAATGAGCTACTCGGCACCCCGAGACCCCAGGAACTTCATCTCCCACAGGACTTTGACCAGAATAGTTACTCCAACCATACAAACACAAAAAGGCTCAGTCATTTATGAGTTTTTCACTGAGCAGACTCTGGCAGTGCCTCAGAGTAAAGCCAGTGGCACAGTAGGGAACAGCCAGGCCTCTCCTTCAGGCTGCTTGTGGGAGAGATTAGCACACAATTGTATCTGTCTGTTGACACCTGAGGATCTAGGGAGCAAACTGGGGGGGGGGGGTGGCAAAGTGCTAGAAGCTGAGCTAGAATCAGTTTAAGTTCAGGGCCAACATAGGCTATAGGATGAGACTGTTTGCAGAGGCCAGCAGAGGAGCAGTGAAGCCATGCTGGACACCTAGGCAGGACCTGAGTAGAATAGCACGCTGGCCTTCCTCTGTTCCAAAAACGGCTGTGACTGGTGGGAACGGAATGGACCTGGAGGGCTGGAGGAGCACAGGATGTGGGGTGGAAGAAGACAGAGAGCTCACGGGGATGTGCGGGGAAATGGGTTCTGGTAGGGGCTATGTTCCAGAGCCTACAAGGTGTAGAGGTCTCTGGACAGAAGAATCTAGGATGATGAGGTGGAATCAGGCTCAGCAGCCTATAAATGGCTTCTGGGGGTCATCCCTGGCAGGTGGGCCCCCAGACAAACTGCTGTTCAAGAACAAGATTTCTCAGCCCATTGGCAGTGACTCCAATTGAGAAGTTGGATTGGGGGCATTGTCGCGGGCTCAGGCTGCACACAGGCTGTCCAGGCTCAAGGAATGCGGGGTTACACTCCTATCCTAGTTTGCTTCCTCTTGCTGTGAGTTTTTAATTTTTTTCATTAGATTTATTTCATGTGGGAGTGTTTTGCCTGGTATATGTATGCTTGGTGCCTGCTGAGGTCAGGAAAGGGTATCAGATAACTGAACACGAGTCCAGATTGCTGTGAACCACATGGGTGCCCAAGAGCGAACCAAGTCCTCTGTAAGAGCAAAAACTGCTGAGCCATCTCTCCGGTCTGTTGCTGTCATTTTAAAATGCTGAGCAAGCCCACCTGAGGAAGAGGGAAAGGGTTCATGTGGCTCACATGTCCTGATCACAGTCCATCATTGAAGGAAGTCAGGGCGGGAACCATGAGGGAACACTGCTTACTATTTTGCTCTCCAAAGTTTGTTCATCTTGCTTGCTCAGACAATCCAGTACCATTTTCCCAGAGATGCTGTGGCCCACAGTGGTTTGGGCCTTCCCACATCAAACATCAATCAAGAAAATGCCCTACAGACACGCTCACAGGCCAAACCCGTGGCAGCAATTCCTCAGTTAAGTCAAATGATTTGTGTCACATCAACAACTAACCATCACACCTCCCCTCAGCATCAGCAGGCAGAGACAGAAAGCCCTGAGGGCTGGATTGTAGATCTCACAGGCAAGGGACTTGATGGTTAGCACAAGCCCTGTGCAAAGGAGAACAGTGTTTCCCTGTAAGCAAGAGCCCACCCAGACAGCCTTTCCTTCCCCCATTTTCCACCAGCCTTCTGGACGTAAGGGCCAAGGGCACTCTGGTCTCCCCGACTCCAGCTCCCATCTTTACACACAGCAGGTCCTGGAATGTGCTAGTAAAGGGTGCGCCGTGGTGAAGGTGAAGGGTCAGTTTTCCCTGGCGGGGGCAGGTAACATATCTCAGGGCTCTATTAACAGTCCACTAATGCTCAGAGACAAGCCCATGAAATGCAGGCACTCAGGGTGGAAAGGAACTTGGAGAGCCTTCCTGAGGCCCTAGGGTGGGAAATGTATACGAGTTACACTGGGACATCTTCCCAGAGCCATGCCCAATCAGGGCACAGTCTTGAGTATCTAGAAGAGGCAGGTCTCCACATACTTGGGGCCTGAGTGGCAACAGAGAGCATGTAGGGGTAAGACTGATGAAGACGTAGGGTGTGGGGAGGTGTAGGCAGGACCCATGACCAGGAATGGCATGGGTATGCTGTATCTGTGTGTAAGATGTGCACAGAGATTGGGGTGTCACGTTTTGCAGAGCGGAGCAACTCAGCAGAGGCAAGCTCATGGCCCAGAAGCAGAGGTGTGCCCTGTTGTGAGGCTCTCGGAGAAGAAGCCAGCCTTGTTGTGAGACCTAATGGCTAGGCACAAGTGCTGTGAAGGTAGGCAGAAGGACATAGGGCCAAGGCGTCCTCATGCTGGGCGCTGGGTGAGTCACCACTGACCCGACGTCCTGGCGCCAAGGTGGGGGAGCAGGCCACTTTTACAGCAGGAAGCCATGAAGGCTGATAAAGGGCAGGGTTGGAAGCCAAGGGCTTCCCACTTCCTGAAGACTGAGTGGTAGGGCCAGGAGACCTGCAGGCATCTGCCTTTGTAGGCCCAGGTGTCACAAAACAAGACACATTTGTCCCATGGCTTGTCTAACTGCACCTTTGGACAGTGTGACAAGAAATGACCTTGTGGGTATACGGTATCTCACGCAACTGCTCGGAGAAGGCCTTCGAGGTGGGGGAAGTGTGCTGACGGTGAGCAATGCTAGGCCAAGATGCAAAGAAGAGTGGGGCAGGTGTATCGGCCTAAGCAGGCTGCGTCAGGAGGGCACAGGCACCCAGGAGATGGGGCACTCCCGGGAAGGACACACTCACTGAGTCTTTGATGTGACTCCAGATGATGCTTACTGAGAGCCTCACCCAAAAGCCTGTGGTGGTGTCCCAGTGCTGCCCAATGAGTGCAGCACTCTGCCATGCTATGGCGACGACCTCAGCCTGTCCACCAACAGAGCCACAGAGGGACTGCTTAGCCTGACCCTTGTGTTAGCAGGGCCACACACCTGGTTGTCTTCCAGGCACTACAGTCTTAGTCACTTGCACCCAACTCTTGGGGCCCTGGCAAGTGGTCACCACATACATGGGCATGCTCCCTCATAGGGCTGGCCTCACCAGGGCTGCCAACATAATGATCTCAAACAGTGCAAGAAGTAGTGCAGATGGGCTAAGGGCATCCTATCAAGCCCACTAGCACTCTGACACCCTGTGCCACTCCCGTGTGCCACCCTTTCCCCAATGCCTAGTTCTTCCCTGGCCCTAGTCTACGTTGCTGCTGCTGTTGCATCTCTTCTGCAAAAAGCCTTCCTTACTCTCTTCCACCAGAGCTGAGGGCTTCAGCAGTCTTTGAGGGTCCCTCTGTCCCCACCCGCTGCATTCTGCCCTCCCAGTTTAGGGTTGGGATAGGGGAAAAACCCGCCCGTAGGCCTGAACCTGTTGGGGGAGGGGCTGCTTGGTCATGGAACCTAAGCAGGAAGTGCTGTGAGCAGTACAGTGCCAAGGGAAGCAGACCCTTCCCTGCGCCATCTGCCCAGGGTCTGCCAAGACTAGAAATGACCTGGGCCATCTCACTCTGACCAGGAATAGAAAGATCTGTCTCAGTTTCCACAGACTTACAGACTCTGCCCCTACTCCTGCCAGTTCCTGTCCTTCCCCCATGGCTCTGTCATTCTGACAGCTACAACAGATGTCTGCCTCAAACTAATCACAACTCTGTGGGCTCCCGCAGAGCCGCCCCAGGTTAGGGTGGGGACTTAGGGACTTGGGAAAAGGTTGTCTCAACTTTCCTCCTCTCTGGAGTTGGCTCCAGTGTGAGCCATCCAGGCCTCCAGAGCTGGAGACCCAAGGAGTTTTCTAGATATGGTCCCAGAGGGTGCACAACGTCTATCTGTTGGATAATCCTCAATGTCACCAGTAGGAGGAATCTGGCTTGGCTTATGATATGTCCCTATCTTCACGTTGAGGGTAAAGGGCAAGACAAAGGGGGTGTCTGTCTGGAGCAGATGTTCTCCTGCTGTGCGTCGTATATCGGTGGAGTCTAGGCAGTCCGCACAGTCAGAAAACCAGACGATTCTTACATGCCTGCCACGCAGGCACCCATGCCACCCAAAATAATGCGAGGGAAGCGTAGCCTTGCGAGGACGTTTCCCAGCACCAACACGGATTTCTTCTGAGGCTTTGGGAGGAAAAAAAAATCAAAACGTCCCACCTGCTCTTAAGAGCCGCACAGGACCGCTGCTTAGCGGTCTTAGGCAGCACCGGAGGAGTAGCGCCCTAGCTGCCCTAGGGGCGGAGCCAGAAGGGGCGGTTCCGAGCTGTGAGCTGTGCCGGGCTCTGTTGCCTCGCGCGCTCCCGAGATTGGTCTGCAAGTGGGGCTCGCCGACTCCCCATTGGTCCCCAGCCAACCACCCACGCGCAGGCCTCCGCGAGCCTTGGGCTTCTCGCCGCGCTCGGCTTCTGAGGGTTACGGTGGAGGTGCACGGAGGAGACGGACGCGCGCGCCGCTCCGTGTCCTGCTGGGCCCGGCGTGCAGGGTCTTATCAGCGCAGGCAGCTGGCGGCCTGTCTCCGCACGAGCTCCCCAGCCCAATTCAATGGCCATTGTCCGCCGGCCCCTTTGTTCAGGAGGCGGCCACTTCCTGCAGGACCGAGCAGGGTGCGGGTGGCAGGAAACCAAGATTCGGAGGCCAGCCTGGCCTGGGGTCCTGTCTCGGGGGCTCGTCTCCGTCCGAGGCGTGTTGGGTGGATGAGAGAGCCGGAATGTCTCCTGGTGAAGCGGTTGTGGGGGCTGGGTTTGTGAGATCAGATCCTATAGAGCTGGGGGAGGGGCCGAGGAAGGTCCCCAGACTGCGGTGCCCTTTCCAGGTCTGTGCCTCCTCCTGATGCCGGCCACAGGGTCACCGGCTTAGAGAAGAACCGCCATTTTGGATGGAACTCATGTCCGGACGTGTAAAATCCATTCCCATTGCCTCCCCTCAGGAATAATCATTGGGACTCAACTGTGGCATGGACTGTGTGAGTCCTCTTGTTGCTCACCTGAGCATTGTGGGGATCCGCCCTCTGGTCCACAGTCCACCGTGGTGCTTACCCAGCTACCCAGGACCACCTAATACAGAGCAAAACAGTTCTTGCCCTCCCCAGTCAACAACTGGGGTCTCATGCTGATACTATAGATGCTGATACTACAAGGAGTTGGCAATAAAAGGCTTAGGCAAGTGGGCAGAGCTGCCCTTCTGTCCAGAAAGTCAGAGTACCTGAACCTGTCCTGGATGCTATGCTATCACAAACTAAGTGGCTAGGGATATCAGGCATCCCTGGGTTGAGAAGAGATTCCCTGCACTCTCCTCAGTGCAGAGTGGGGCCAAGAATGTTAGAGGTGAGTTGGTGGACATCCAACCAGCTCCTTGCCTCTTGGGCATGTCTTGTTGTCTGTTGAGTCTTCTCTAGGCATGATGTGAAGTCAGAAGGCATGGGCGGACAGCATCCCACAGGACAGAGCCTAGTGGCCCTTCAAAAGCAGCAGGCGCTCTCAGAGGCTGGGGTCCTCTAGGGATGGAAGCCTGTGAGCAGCCAGAGGTCACAAGGGAGAGGGAAGCAGTTAGGCCTGAGCTTGAACCTTCTGTGTTCCTTCAGGTTAAGTCAAGATGTGCATTTAGGAGAGGGTAGGGTGAACCCTGCTTGAATCAGGGACCTTAGAAATGAGAGTGGCAATAGCATGACATGGGACCACAGTCAGCCCAGAAGAGGCTGGAACCTTCATTTCTGAGTATTGTGGTGCCCCTAGGAGAAGGCAAGAATTGAAAGAAAGGGAGGACTGGGCTGGAGAGATGGCTCAGAGCAGTCCTGAGTTCAATTCCCAGCAACCACATAGTGGTTCACAACCATCTATAATTTCAAAAAAAAATCTGGTGCCCTCTTCTGGTGTGCAGGTATGTGTTCCGGTAGAACACTGTATACTTAATAAATAAATTTAAAAAAAAAAAAAAGGAAGAAAGAGAGGGCTACGTGAGGTTCCAGAGGACCTAAGAGATAGGTGGTCAGGTAGAACTGGCCAGACAGGGACAATAGGCTAGAAGTGAGCAGTATGGGTCCCTTACCCTCCTGCAGACCACACCACATTAGAAACAGACCTGGAAAGGCAGCCTGGTGGGCTAAAGACTGAACCAGGAGAGTGGTCTCCTGGAGCATATTGGTATGCCGGGAGGTAAGGTGTGCTGCCCAGTGTCAGCTGTAGGCTGGAAGAACCAAGTACCCTGACATGCTGTCTTCACAGTTCTGGTCTGAAAAGACTCCCCTGCATGGCCCCAGGTTGGAGTATCTGCCAGCTCTCCTGAAGCTGTACTCACTATACCTACGTCTCCCAGGGCTACATGCCACTCACAGTGACTTGACCCTTCATGGGATCCTACCTGGCTGCTACTGTTCACCCTTCTCATGTCCAGGGATGTCCACACCCCTATGACCCTCCTTATTCTCTCTCACGCAGACAGTGGCCAGTCCTCATCACAGGGCCCCATCCAAAGAACAGTGCCCTTATCAGGATCAAGAGCCACTGGCCTCTCTTCCTCTGGTCCCTGGTAATCTATCTGCATCTCCCTCACTGGTTCCAGTAGGAATCTAGGCTTCCAGTAGGAAGCTCCCATGTCCTCTGCTAGCCCAGGTGATGCCTGGTGCTGGGATGGAACCCAAAGCCCAAGAGGGCAGGGGCTGCAGGGAAAGAGAGCTGGGGGTGGGGAGGGGCTCTGGGGCCATCTCTTTATGGGAGGTCTAAGCATGAGTCACCCTTAAGACCCAGGCACAAATGCAGGAAACTGCCATTCTATGGAACTATTTTCTCTCACAGAGGGAAAGCCCGTCACACGCAGGCATTGTTCACGACCAGGGCTTTCCGGGTGGGCTCCTGCAGAAACCAGGAGGCTAGGGCTCTGGGCTGAACTGCTTCCCTTTGAGACCCAGGGGCGCCTGGAGGTTAAGAATGTGGGGCCCTGGTCCAGCCACTAGTCTGAGGTGACAGGAGCACATCCACAAGAGGGGTGCCCTGGGCAGGGGGGCTGGATCAGCTAGGGCATTTTGCTGCTTACACATGGGAGTGGAGGTCAGGAGTGAAGGGGAAGCAAGGGCTGACCGCTGTCCCCCACACCATGTAGCTCGTCCAGCAGCTGCCCACTCCAGCAAGTCTTGCAGACCCCAGCCCTCTGATTGCTTTGGTTCTGAGTCTGAGTGGCCCCGTAATAGCTGGGGGTCGGGGTTGGGCACAAAGGTGGAGAGGGGCAGGGTAGAGTAGTGTCCTCTGGTCCTCAGATGCTCACCTGTGACTGAGGACTGCACTTCCTGACAGAGGGCCTAAGACACAAGGCCCTTCATAGGAAGGTGGGTATGCTGGCGCCCCCTGTCAACACCTTTAGGATACTGCAGTATAGAAGTAGCAAGTGAGCCAGGTGGGCTGGTCCTTTGCCCCCACACCTCTTCTCTGGCTGGACATGCTCTGGAGTGTCTGGACAGCCCAGCCGGATGAGGGATCAATCTTTTTTTAAATTTTATCCCCCAAGCTTCACTTGCAGCCCAGATCCTGGCCACCTCTACAGTATCCATGCTATCCTTGTCCATGTACGGACTGTCGGACGCTGGCTAGGGGGAGCTGGGAAACCCTGTCTCGAAAAACCTAAAAAAAAAAAAAAAAAAGATGTCAGTAGCACAAGAGCTCCTGCTCATTTTCAGCACCATACACAGACTCACAGGCTTGGCCTACCTTGTGTAGGCCTGTATATGGGCACACACGTACTCTTAGACCGCTCGGTGTCACCACATTTCCTTGGACAGAGCAACAGAGCCAATGAGAGCAGGTGAGAACTGTCCTCAGCCTGATAGCATGCAGGGAGACCTGAGGCTCCTGGTTCCCCATCTACAACACAGCTGTCTCCTAGAGACCCAGTCTACAGTGGCATGTGGGGAGATCAACTCACAGGAACAGGCGGTCACTGGACAGAGCCCAGTCCTAGTGAAGAAAGCAGGAGCATGTCCTGTGTACTGGAGGGGCCTGAAAGGGATCCTGGGGCAGCAGCATGCATTAGAAGATTAGATATCTAGGGAAAGATCCAACATGAGAGGTGGCTCTGAGGAGTGACTCAGAGCTAAGTACCTGCCCAAAGAGAGCCTTCTGGCACACACTAGGAGAATGTCCCACAGATATGATGGGGAGGCCTTAGCAGCCTCACTGTACCTCTTGAGAGCAGAGGACACAGCCAAGGGGCCACAAACAAAGGCTGTGAGATATGTTGCTCATGCCCCTTGCCGGCCACCTCTCCCTACATCTATCTCTCTGAGCTCTTCCCCCTCTCACCTCTGACACAGAACCCACCCTGCCACACACATCTCACATCCTCAATGTTGCAACGGGAGTAAAATACATGAAATACAACATTTACCATCTTAACCATTTTAAATGATTCTTAATTGAAAAAGTAACACATGCCCAGCAAAGTCAAAGGAGTGCTCTATGTGTACAGAAAAAGCACAGCTGGGGGCTCCTTCAGTCACTTCCCCACTGGTGATGAGGTCTGTGTGGTGTATACCTGTTATCCCAGCACTTGAATTTGGAAGTCTGAGGCAGGAGGATTGGTGAAAGTTCAAGGCTAACTTTGAGAGTTTTTTTTTCTTAAAGTATACCCAACATTTACTGTTGTAACCATTTTTTTTAGTTTGTTTTAAGACAGTGTCTTGTGGCAGATGGGGGCTTTGAACTCCTGCCTCCTCCACCCCTTCAGTGCTGGGGTTACAGGCTCCATTGTAACCACTTTGTTTGTTGTTTGTTTTCAAGACAGGGCTTCTCTGTGTAGCCCTGGGTGTCCTGGAACTCCCTTTGTAGACCAGGCTGGCCTGAACTCACAGAGATCCGCCTGCTTCTGTCTCCCAAGTGCTAGGATTAAAGGTTAGTACCACCACTGCTGGCCATTGTAACAATTGTATTAAGTGTATAGTCCATTGGCATTAAACTTGCTGTCATTATGCTCATTCCAGAACATTGTCATCATCCCAAGGTAAAATCTTGTCCCCACTATGCAACTCCCCAACTCCTCCCCAGGCACTCATTCTATCTCCTGCATCTATGAGTCTGACCACTCCAGAACCTCACATGAGTGGAAGCACATGGTTCTTTTGACTGGTTTATCAATAATCCACGGCATGACAAAGTATACATCTATATATTCATTCATCTATCCACAGTCATATTCTGATGCACAAAGATTTTATATTCTTCTTCGTCGTCTTCTTCTTCTTCTTCTTCTTCTTCTTCTTCTTCTTCCTTCTTCCTTCTTCATGGACAGGTTTTCTCTGTGTAGCCCTGGCTAACCTGGAACTCGCTCTGCAGTTCAGTTCAGGCTGGCCTTGAACTCAGAGATTCACTTGCCTCTGCCTCACAAGTGCTGGGATTAAAGATGTGCACCACCACTGGCCCGACAAGACTTCACATTTCATGAAGTCCATCTGACTGCTTCTCTTTGGCTGTCACAGACAAGTTAAGCGTCATGAGTCTCTGCCCCCTTTTCCACCCTTGGAGTTTTAAACTTTGGTTCTTATATCCAAGCCTCTGGTCCATTTGAATTAATTTTGTGTTTGGTACCTGGCAAGGCTCCAACTTCATTCTTTTGCTGTAGACACCCATGTCCCCTGAGATGCCTCACAGAAGAGGCCCAAACCCAATCTCCACCCCACAGCAAAATGCCACAACCTGCTTTTGCTCGTCTGGCCTCCTTCCAGCTGCTTGGGCCAGAAAACCTGGGCAATATCCTGACTCTGTGTCCTCTCCTTTTAACTCCACAGAAGCCTGCCACAACTCTCCACAGAGCCTGGCAGAGAATATGCATGCATGCCCAAGATGTGCTCAGGATGGCTGAGGTCACAGCCGCTAGTGTGGGACCTGTTCCTCTGGAAATCTGTTCTGAGGGGCTAAAGAGAAGGTTCCGTGGGCAAAGCACATGCTACACAAGTGTTAGGACCTGAATTCAGATCCCAGCACCCAAAAAAGACCAGGGTGCATGTCTGTAATCTCAGCTCTCGGAGAAGTAGACAGTGGGAGAGGAAGACGCCTAGCAACTATGAGTGGCATGTATATTCATACACACAGTGTGTATGATGGTGGCTGCAGGGGTGCTGGTGTCGTCACATAGACGACAACTATTGAGAGTCAGTTCTTACCTACTGTGATGTGAGTTCGGAGACTTAGCTCAGGTCATCAGGCTTGCAGCATTGAACAGTAAACAACTTTCTCTGCTCCGAGTCCAGTGTGGTGACTCACAACTGTAATCCCAACACTTGAGAGGCCGCAGTCAGGTGACGTGGGGTTGGGCTACACAGTAAGACCCTCAGAATCACTGAGAAGTGGGGGTGGGGTGGAATCTGATTTGGAACAAAATCAAATGCAGAAAAAGGCAGACATGTAGAGAACTTCACTAGCCTTAGTCCCACCCACCGGGGCCAGCACTGCTTTGTCTCTCTCTATCCTAGAAGTCACTTTGACTTTGGCCTATATCCCCAGCTCCTTGGCAACTCTAGCCTAGCCTCCCCAAGCAAATACACAGGCACTTGGAAGGTCTGGCCAACACAGCACACAGGCTCTTGTCCAGCAGGCAGAAGTGAGGCCCCACAAAGGCCTCAGCAGCCTATAGGTGGCTGGAATTAGCCCCTGGAGATCATCAGACAGCAAACAACCCTAGTGCTGGAAGAAGCTAATCCCAGCTAGGTTTTTTTTTTTTTTTTTTTTTTTTTTTTTTTTTTTTTGGTTTTTCGAGACAGGGTTTCTCTGTGGCTTTGGAGCCTGTCCTGGAACTAGCTCTTGTAGACCAGGCTGGTCTCGAACTCACAGAGATCCGCCTGCCTCTGCCTCCCGAGTGCTGGGATTAAAGGCGTGCGCCACCACCGCCCGGCCCAGCTAGGGTTTGTACCCGACTACAGACACCCTTCTATGTGGAATAAGCACATTCCAACAAGGGGTGCTGGGTGTGACTTCTGCTTGGAATGGGGGTGGCATGGAGAGAGCTGAGGGTGAATATTTCTCCCAGATCTGTCTGTTCTGCCACAGCTGACAAAGGAAGATAGGGGCAGGGCCTCAGCTCTGTCAGGTTACCGGAAATAAAAGGCCTTTGTGTTCCACAGTTACCTGGTCTCCCAGCCTTGACATAGTCCTTCCAGCCACTCTGTCTCTTAGAATCCTTACATTGTATGGGATTCTTACATCTCCAGAGCTATAGGCTACCTGTCACCCCATTAGAAAAACACAGAACCCTGGTAGAACCCAGCACCTACCTAGACATATCCAGGTGATGGGAACTGTCCAAGAGCAGCTCCCATCCTCAAGCCAGCAGTGGGCAGACCATCTGTGTCCTACAGCTCCCTGGGCACAGGACCTGTCCTACTGTGTGCCCGCTTTGTGTTCACATGGGGCTTAAAGTGGCAAAGAGAACTTTGTATGTGTGGCTGCTTCAAGACCCTGAGGTGAGAGTGGCCTCAGTTACCAGGGGCCCCAGATATGACTGTATTGTCCTGAGAAGCTGGGAACGCAGGGGTTAGAATGCAGAGACCAGGGGCAGAAATGGAAAGGAGGACACATACTACATACCACAGTGTGGGCCTTTTTAGGACCTGAGACACCTGAACCTTGGCCAGGGGCATCCTGAGACGACCTTGTAGAAGTCTGTCTTGCTGAAAGCCAGCAGATGTAAGGGCACGACACTGGCTCGTGATCTTGTGTCTTGTGCTATCTGCACTGTCTGGGCATGCGCTCAATGGGAGCTTTGGAACTCTTGGAAGAGGCTTGCCAGATTCAGAGGTGGCTTCTCTTGTCTTGGGACACAGGTGGCATGGTGTCTTCTCATGTCCCCCCCCCCCCCCCGACAAACCCCTCTTCATCCAGGTTCCTGCATTGCTCCCGAGGAGACTATGACCACCCATCTATCAGCAGCACTCTGGGCCCTGGCCAAAATCCCATGGACAGATGTGTTTCTTGCTCCTCCACACAGGTAACCATTTGCTGTGACCCAGGGATCTCAGAAACCCTAGCCACCTCAGTCTATACTAACAGGAAAGAGTGATTTCCCCACCAGGAGCGACAGAAGGCTCTGTGGAGTTGCAGGGTCTTCCTATTTTCCTGCAGGGCAGGCCTACGTAGCCAGGGTGAGTGCCCCCAGCCAGTGACACTAGGCCCTAACTTCCACCTTTGCCTGAACTGCTGGTGACACCGGTGAGAGTTTGTGACTGATCCTTACACACTCTAGGGAGGACGATCTGCAAGGAGGCCTCTGAAGCAGGAAGACACCTTTGGCTGGGGCGGGCTTCTAGAGGGACTCCTGGTTAGTGGTCACTCAGAGCTCCAGGGTGCTTTGTGGACAGGCTAACTCTGGAAAGGACAGTGCTTTCTTTAGAAGAGGTGTGTGTGTGTGTGTGCTCGTGTGTTGGCTAGTCTTCAAGAATGGCTCCTGTGAACCATGTACTCCATACTGTGAATTCCCTTGAATCTGGAGGAGCCTGGGACTTTGGCTCCGTCTAGATTGACATTGCGATGGAGTAGGTCTGAAGCCCTGGCTGGCTGGGTGAATGTGTGCAGTGTGGTAAGGATCAGCATGGCATCTGTGAAGAGCAACAGTCAGAGATAAGTCTCACTTTCTCTCAAACAGACGGGGTCACGGGGTCGGGGGAGCAAAGGGGGCAGTCCAGGCCATGTCAAGCCTCTGCCTGGGCTGGGGCCCTTCCTCTGGCCTTCCTTCACCAGCCTTTTCTCTGCTGACTTTTTCTGAGATAAGTCTTCTTACTGTCCCCAGTGACCGCCCTGGTTCCCAAGGCTTGAGGAGAAGGGGGTTGTTACTAACCAGGAACAGACAGGCACCCACTCATCTACCGCGTGATCCCCTTTGATTCCTACCCGTTGGAGGCTTCATGTACCACGAAGCCCTCCTCTACCCTACCCAGTTTTCACCCCCTTTATTCAGGCTTGGAGACCAGTCTGACAGCTCCTCCTTTGCGCACTGCACTCTGCAGGTACTACCTGGGCACGGCGGCCCGCCCTCCGGCCCGCCCTCAGCGCGAACTGGGCATGCCCAGAAGTGCGTAGACGAACCCGACAGCTCGGGTTTGCGGAAGACTCTCCCCTACGCCACCCATGGAGCGCATCGAGGGGGTGACCGTGGGCCTCTGTTCCCGCTCGCCCTACCTGCGGCCTCTCACGCTGCATTACCACCAGGTGATCCGCCCTGGGCGCGTATTTCCGCGCTCACTCCCTCCAAGGCCCCCACCCCGCCCCGGGCCCGCAGTGCGATCCCGCCCCCCCCGGATTAGGCTCCGCCCCCCGAGCTCACGCCTCTGCCCCGAGTGGGTTCTCTGAGCACGAGCTCCGCCTCTCTGCTGTCCGGACCGCCGGTTTTCAGACTCAGTCAACCCGGAATGACCAGGGAAGGACATTCGAGGATAACCTCTCTTCCCTCCAAGGCAGATTGACTGACCTTCCATTTCTGACCGCCCATCGATGCTTTTATGCAGTTGGACCTATTGATTACCCTGGATTTCGGGGCAGGAAGGACTCTGGGAAACCCACCTTGGGACACCCTCCTTTACGCCTTTCTTTCAGCTTCTCCTTCAAGCCTTAGCGGAAAAGCTTCTGTCTCCCAGAAGCCTCCCAGCTCGGTCAACCTTTCCCAGCTTTCAGAGCAACAGGGACAGTAGATAGCTGTCTCACTTGTAGGCCCACAGAAAACATTTGTTGAGTTTAGTCGCTGCCATCTCTCTCTTCTCCTACCCTGTGATCTTCCAGCGAGGTGGTCCTTTTCCTCTGCTCTGCCTGGCCCTGTCTAACAGACCTCTGCTTTTGGCACACTGCCTGTTTCCGTTCTCTGCGCTGTCCGATACACACTAATCAATGTAACCCTGCCTGGGGTTTCAGCCCAGGTCAAACGACCCAGGGCTTGGTGTTTGCCCAGCACCCCAACCCCAAACCTCCCTGTTACACCTGTCCCTCTCACCAGCGTGGTGGCTTTCAGCCTGAAGATCCTCTTGGCCCTCTCGTGTTTGCTGTGCACGGGTACCCCCCACCAATCCATCCCAGGACACAGAATTCCTCTCCCAGGGTGCAGCCAAGGGCAGTACAGGCTTGGAGAAGCAGTTGGGTTCAGTTGAGGGACATGGGGTCACTTTCCTTTTCCTTTTCACCGGCTGGTGACATGGAATGGGCATTGTAGCTGTTCGCACCCAGGCCCTGGGGCTCTGGTGGGCAGTTGGTGGGAGCAGGGTAGTTCCAACTAGTTCTGCAATGACTAGTGACTATGGTGCTTCCCTCACTTCCTGGGAAGTGCTGTGGGGTGGTTTTGCAGCCTTGGCTGGCAGCCCACCGGCACATTTCCGCTGATGGCGTTGGTAACCAGAGCTCAGCTGAGCAGCAGCAGCAGCAGCGGTACTCAGGGCTGGGGGCTGGGTAGCATTTCCTCAGGAGCCGAGGGATACTGAGGCTGGGCCATGGGTAGGGAACTGCAGCCTTTAACAGACTGCTGCTTCCGGCCAAAAGAGGTCTGGTAGACAGTGAGACCAAAAGCAGGGGCCCAGTGGCCCTACACAGCAGATGTCCACCGCTACATTCTAGGCCTGTCTCTCTCTCCTGGCACCAGTGTCAACTTCTCTGGCTCCCCCACGGCTCTAACAAAATGTTTGACCTTGAGTCTGTAGGGTCCTTTGGAGTGAGACTTTTCGAGGAGAATGGGGGGCGGGGGGAGTAGGCAAGACCAATTGACTGCATGCAGCCTGGGCGAGTAGCCTTCTTTGGAGCCTGCCTGGGTGGCTGGATGTCAGGCAGGCCTGGGCTCGCCTCGTGGGGTGGTGCTTCAACGGCCTCCTGGGCAGCCTGACCTGCCTAGGACATTGGCTCTCTTCTCCCCCTGGAAACCAGGCTGCTGCCACCCTCCCAGGATCTCTCTGCAGGCTCAAGTCAGTCTTTCTGATTGGGACTCTCACCCGTGAGGCTCTCCCATGATAGCAGTACCCTTCTCCACCTGTAGGCCAACAGGAGGAAGCCCTTGTGGCTGTTCCTCAGCATCCCCCCTCTTCGTTGCCGGGCCACACTCTGTCTCTGGGACCCAGGCCCCTGTCTATTTTGCAACTTGGATGGAGCCCCAGTATGTGTGGTGGGCTGGCTAGGGCTCACTGAATGACCCAAAGGTGGGCTAAACAGACAGGTTTGGGGTCTCCAGACCCCAGACAGCCTGTCTTACCAAATGACATCTTGATGATGGAATGGTGGGGCCTTCCTAATCTTGTATACAGAGCACCTTTGGCATCCATTCTGGCTGCACTATTTAGGGAGCCTGCCCCAGATGCAGGATCCACAGGACTATGAGATGTGTAAGAGATAGTCTGAGCCTGAAACAGGGTGGAGCAAGTAGCCTCCGTCCATCTGATATCACCAGACCCACAACTGCAGTGTAAACTGTCCAATGGCCCAAGGGAGCTTCAGCAGTGAACAGCTGACTTCAGCTCTGCCCATCTGGGATCCTCTCTGCCCTGCCTAAGGGTGTCACATCTGCCCTTCCTGGATCTTCCTAGTTCCTTCCCACGCTTGGTGGCAGCATAGGTCTCTGTAGTACTTTGTGCTCATGAAATGCCTTTCCTGCCCTTTGCCTAGGGTTTCTTTCTTATTCTTTCCAGAACACCAGGCTATCCTGACCTCTGAGGAAAGCTCACCCACCCCCACCTGCTGCACGGCCCCATTCCTGATGGCTATAGGCCGGCGTCGGGCCTCCCTACTGGGGTCTGTCTGGCCCATGTGCCTCCATCTGTTGCTGGCAGCCATTCACCCTACCCCGTCTCTTTCAGGATGGTGTCCAGAAGTCCTGGGACTTCATAAAGACACATGACAGGTAAGAGGGGCTCTTCTGGTCATTATGGAACCCCCCAGTTTCTGCTCTCCTTGGTGCCTTCAGTCATCCCCCACCTCAACCTAGTCTCTGGTTCTCATGTCCCTGAGGTCTGGTGGCTAAGTCATGTAGTAGCTGGGGACACCAGGGGCCTGGTGGCAGGCTAGCCCTTCTAGGGCTGAAGAGATCTCCTGATCTTACTCCTCAGGATCCAGAGAATGGGCTAATGTGGTCTGAGGGGTGTGACAGTTGGGAAACTGACCAGCAGGGGCCTCCACTTTCCCAGCTGCCCAATACATTGTCTCCCCCTGCCCCTATTCTGTGAACTTGAACTTAACAGGTCAGGCCCCTGGCCTGACTGTGACCTTCCTATCTGAGCACTGGACTGGCTGTGTGTCCCATCTGAGCATTGAACTGACTGTGTGTCCTATCTGAGCAATGGACTGACTGTGTGTCCCATCTAAGCAAGGTACCACCTTTTCTGTGTTGTCAAGGAAAGAGAGGAGGCACCATAGGAACAGGAGGATGGGAACTGGGGCTCTGGAGAGAGGGGAACAAGTCCTTACTGAACTCCGTTCTCCTGTGCAGTGTGACCATTCTCATGTTCAACTCCTCCCGGAGAAGCCTTGTGTTAGTGAAGCAGTTCCGGCCAGGTGAGACCAGCTGGCTGGGAAGGAGTTGGGAAGGGGGAATTATAGTGTGCCCTTGAAGTGTGCCTGAAAAGGCCCTTGAGCCTGAGCATCTGAATGCTGATGCTGTGGTGGCTTTAGGGGAAACTGAGGCTCTGCAAGAGGTGCTTGGCCCAGAGTAGATTACCCTGGGGTGAGCACCATGTGGCTGTCCTTCCTCCCATACCAGCTGTATATGCAGGCGAGGTGGAACGCCTCTTCCCAGGGTCTCTGGCAGCTGTGAACGGGGACCAGCCTCAAGAACTCCAGCCAGCACTGTCTGGCTCAGTGGGAGTCATGATGGAACTCTGTGCTGGCATCGTGGACCAGCCTGGGCTCTCACTGGAAGAAATAGCCTGCAAGGAGGCTTGGGAAGAATGTGGCTATCGCCTGGACCCCACCGATCTGCGCCAAATTGCCACGTACATGTAAGGAGGCTTGGCAGGGTTGGGTGCTACCAAGTGGTGTAAGGGATAAGACAGGCTGCCATCGAGTGGGTGAGAACCCTGTCCCTGAGGGTGTACAAGCATGGGACTGGAAAAGGATTGATGGACCATGCCTCAGCTCCTAGGCTAGGGTGCTTTGGGGCTGGTTCTGGAGCATGCTCAACCCTGTGCCCCTACCCTGCAGTCCCAGACATGTGGGGTTGGGCTCCGGGTGGCAGCTGCTGCCGACAGATGCCCCACTTCCTGTGGGATTAAGCACCGGGCGCTGGGGGTGGGGTGAGTCACAGCTCTGTTCTCAGCCGGTGGCTCAGGAATGAGAGGGAAGGACAAGTCCCCGAGGAGGGGGTAGGAGGAGGGGACTAACCCCTGCTGAAGCCCAGGTGCCAGAGGCCATTCAGGCTTCCCTCAGGCAGCCAACCAGGACTACCTTCCTCAAATGAGAGGCCACTCCTTGCCTCAGGATGTTGTGTGGGTCCTTGACAGCTGAGCTCTTAGGGCAGAAAGAGGGTCTTATGGTGCCTGTCACCCCAAAAGGTTGAGCACCACGTTCTGACCACCTTTACAGGGGCCTGAGTCCTCCTTCAACCATGAAGGACTAGAGTCCTTGTCCCCTCTCTTCTGGCACACTCTACACAGCCAGGGCTGGACCTCACCCTGTAGCACCTAGCTGTGGTTGGACCATGTTGGATCCAGTGTTGACCATCTTGCCTCTGAAGAGTTGGTCTGTCCCCTTTTCTGTGTCCTCTCCATATGGACAGCCAACGATGCCTGGATCCTTCAACTTCCAACATGGCAGTGTTTAGGACAAGGGAATCTAAGGAACCTGATCTTCATAGGAGTTTGGCTAGTGTGTGGAGCTGACAGGGATGGAAGGCAGGAAGGAAGTTAGCTTTGGGGGTGGGGTGGGGTCCTGGAAGATGTTTGGGGACAAGGGAACCATGTCTTGAGAGGTTTCATAGGCAGGACCTCTGGACTGTGTCCTGACTGAAGGTACTAGAGAGCCAGGGACAGTTCCAGACAGTGATTGTTCTACTCAGACTTATATTTTGAAGAGGAGGGTGTGGCTGTGAGGAAGCATGACTGAGGGTAAGGCTTAAGTAAAAGTCAGAACATCTGTCTCTATGGGCCTTACTGGGATGGAACAGACCGGAGCCTACCCATGGTTCCCTGCCCAAGACCAGAAGTAAGCCAGTTCACTCCCTTGATAGCCATACATGACTAGACCCAGGGAAGGAAGCTAAGGGGTTTCTCTATTGTTGCTTTGTTGTGTGAATGACATTAGAGCCTGCTAAGGCTGGAGGCAGCCTCTGGCCTGACCAGACCACAGGCTGGAGCTGGCTCCCTCATAAGGTAGGGAAACTGAGGCTGGAGGCTGCAAGGCTGCACAGATTGGCTGATTCCAATCATAGGTATAAGCCATGACTACCAGGAAAATGGACCATCAGGTAGGGGTCTGTGGAGATAAAGAGATATCTGGGCATGGTCAGTCTTGGGGGAGGTCCTCCTCTTGGGGGTTGGCATCCTTGAGTATTTCCCAGTTCTGCTCCTGCCTCCATGAAGTGTCCTGCTGAGAGTTCCCACCTCTACCTGTCTAGAACTGTGCTGGATTTGGTCTTTATATGAAGAGGCCTGTGAACCCCACCACCATACCCAGTCCCTGGTTTCTCCATGGCTCCCCAGCTAATCAGGAGCCCCTGATGTGGGTCAGGCTGACTTGGGTCTGAACAGTTATGGAAGTCAGAGGTCCTGGGTACCCAGCAGGAGTCGTAGGCAGGGAGGGGCCTAGGGAACAGAGTCTAAGGGGCTATCACAGATTTTAGTACTACTTGCTTAGGACCTCATGGCTTCTGCGTATCTAGTCTCCAGCCAGGGTCCTTGATCTTCCACACAGGGTCTCAAAAGCTGTACCCAGGGCTGCCAGCCACATCCACGATCCATCCAGGTGCAAAGATAGCAGACTCCAACTCCTGTGGCTGTGGGGTAGAGGCCACTTCCTGGCTGGCTGTTGCCCTGGAACTCTCTCGGATCTCAGTGATGCCTGCAGGCTCCTGCCATTTGCCCCCTTACAACACAGCAGCTTGTTCTGGTCTCTGTTAGCAGAGAGTTTCAGACTTCCTCAAATTTTGAGCTTGAAGCTGTCTTGTGTGTTCACTTCATTAGGCCAGGCCTACACAGGTATCTCCTTTGGGATGAATTCAGTCAGGTAGCCAAGTAGGCTCCTGGGTTCATGATCTTTGTAAGATGCCTCTGACATTTTTTGTTTCCTCCAAATGTCAGTTATCATATTCGTCTTGACAGTTTGATGGCAAGCCTCGCCATTTGGTGACTGAGCCACCTCCAGCCCACTTATCAAATTTGTCTTCAAAATCATTTCAGTGCTCTTTGCATTGGCATGAGACCCCTCCTCTGCCATATGATAGCCTACTGACAGAAGGCATGCCCAACATGCATCGGGTGCCCCCGCTCTAGAGGCATAAATTACATGGATGCACCCACCAGGAGTGGCATTTGGGAAGGGTGAAGCCACTCAGAGTTCTGCCCATCAGAAAGCCAGAGAAAGAAGCATGGAAGCAGGGTGGCTGGCAGGGTCACCATGGTGTCTCAGCCTTCCCTGTTCTACCCGACAGGTCTGGAGTAGGACTGACTAGCTCCAGGCAGACCATGTTCTACGCGGAGGTGACAGATGCCCAGCGAAGTGGGCCTGGTGGAGGCCTAGCTGAGGAAGGAGAACTCATCGAGGTGGTACATCTGAACTTGGATGATGCCCAGGCCTTTGCAGACAACCCCAATATCCCCAAGACTCTCGGTGTCATCTTTGCCATTTCTTGGTTCTTTAGCCAGGTGGTTCCCCACCTGAGTCTCCAATGAGACCCTGGGACTGGACAGGCTGATCCCATCCACTTGTCCTTGTGCTCTGTACACTCAATAAAGCCTGTATAATTTCCACTGATGGCCACTGGCCTTGAGCACAATGACCTGGGGTGAGGAGCAGCGTCTTGAGGGGTAGCAAAACCTCCTCATCTCCTTACAAACCCCTCTGTTCCTCCTCAGACTGTGCAGGTGGATGCTCTGGGAGGCAGGGGGCTGTAGGTGGGCTGGTGCAACAAGCCTGGGATACTGTCAGGTGGAGTAGCCAACTCAGAAGGGGACCAGGGGGCCACCATTCACTGTGCACAATGTGAGTTTGTATCTGCAGTAGAGACTGAGCCTGGCCTCAGTTGAGAGGAAATGGGCACAGTGCTGCCCATTCCAAAGAGTGTGTACTGCCCGATCTGGACAGATACAGGGTCCCTGCTGTGCCTGGGCTGGAACTGCACTGCCGCTGTTCAGGAACTCACTGCCAGGGATACTCTGTATCTGGTGTCTCCAGGGCCCTCTCTGTGACTTATGGGCCATGTGACCTCACTTGCCCTGCAGGACATAAGTAATGTCTGCGGTCATCTTGGTGTGGGTGGCCTGGTCTTGCGTGGAACTGCCTTAGGAATGTGACGGCTTACCATGCTGCTGGCTTTGCTCTGTGGCCTGAGGTTGGGGCTACATGAGAGGCATGCAGGTGCACAGTCTTCCTCCAGGTCCCCAGGGTGCCTAACATGGACAAAGGGCATGCTGTCCCACCTAGCCAGCTGCTTGGACCACAGGCACATACATTACCCCCCACCCCCTGCGAAAGGTACAACATCTAAGGGTTCTGTAAGTTGGCTTGTCTTGGGAGTCAGCATCTTCTATGATGTCCTGTGGGGTCAGCCAAGGTCATGGCCCTGGAAGGATACCCCCTTCCCCTCTGTAACTCAGTACAATGAAGCTCAGGTAATGACCTGTCTGTGAGCAAGTCCTGGGGCTCTGTGTCCCAGTGTCCCCTTGTATGAGGCCAGGAGCTGAAGTGTTGGAATCCTGATTGTAGACATTGAGATAGGGATGCTGAGGTGGATGAGGGGCCCTTTGTCTTCTTACAGCCCTATCCTGCCCTGGAGGATGGAGGGCACGGGCTTCACCCCGCCCCTATGCCCCAGGTGGGTGTGACATTGAGGCACCACCCTGAGGAGGTTGTGACATGTGGACTGCTCAGATAGCACCACCTGTATGCAAATGTTTGTAGCAATTTAGGTGGGACCCAGCCAGACAAGCAGCCACAGCTTTTTTTTTTTTTTAATTTGGGAAGGGTTCTTAGGTGTTTATCCAGGAGCTAAATACAGGGGGGTGGAGGGTACAGTGACCTAGGTTCACCCTGATGGTCCCAGGACAGAAGTATATCCAGCCACGGCCATGCCTGATGCCCACCATCAGAATCCTGTGACCCTCAGGATTGCCCTTGGATGTGCACTCTCTGACGGGCAGAGTGGGGGAGGGCTCTGGCAGTCTGGAAGATGGGTTAGGAGTCAGGGCACCTGGGCTTGGGTAAAGTCCAGTCCCTCACTCTGATCTGCAGGCTGGCGGGCAGGTCAGCAGGCACCATTGCTGACTCTAATGGAGCTGGCATTGATTTCCCAGCTTGGGGTGGGGGGACTGTAACCGGAAACTCCCCTCCCTGGCCGCTATATTTAGCATCACAGGACATAGGCGGAAGCATAGCTCACTCCCAAGCCCAGCCAGCTCTGTCCAAATCCTGGGTTGCCTCATCCTTCAGCCAGCTCCTGAGGCCCCTCTCTGCCTCTCCAGCTCAAGCTAAGCACCCATTCAGAACATGCCCAGACCCCTTAGTGCTAGAGATCTCGGAGAGAGCCACCAGGTGGGAGACCAAAGGGTATCATGCCCAATGGGTGATGAAGGCCTTCCCGAACAGGCAGAGCAGCTGACCCTGCAGGGTCAGGTCAGGGTTCCCTAAGTATGCTGGGAGCAGCATGAATGCAAGCGTAAGGTTTTTAGGGTATGTGAGGGAACAGTTCTCCACACGCAGGTTCCCTGCCCTTGGCAATTCTGCCCGAGGGCTGCAGAAATCTGTGTAGGGAGGGGACTTCAGTGCGAGTGACCACCTTTCATACCTTCAGCATCTCCTGGTCACTATCAGGTAAGGTTGTGGCACCCAGGAGGTCGTCACCACTATGGTGATGACACCTGGTCACGGCAGGTGTCACCCAGGTATTGAATATACCTAATATTCACCAGCTGTTCTTCTAACCAAGGAGACCCAGGTCTCACTCACAAAGGGCCTGGATAGACGGGGAGGGGGAGGAGGGAGAGCGGGGCCAGGGCTGATCCACATCTCCCTGCTTCCCAAGGCATGTTGTGTTCTTACAAGGTGAGTCCTGTCCTGTGTCTTAGCCTGATGAAGAATCTTTCCCTGGGCCATTGCACCCTCAGTTCTGAGCAGGAGTGGTGGGGACGGGGGTAGGTAGGCTGAGTCAGGCAGTCACCCAGAAATCCATATTAGCATACAGTGGCTCTGCCTGCTGGCCTGTCCTCCCACAGCTGCCTGATAGCAGGAAATAGGGAGGCACACAGGGATGGGCTGCAGGGCTGTCCCTGGGTTCTAGTTCATGCTGAACTCCCTCTCTTTACCCCTGCACTGCCTAGATACCCTAGATACTGTCCTAGACATCTGTGCCTCTCAACAGCACCATGGCGTCCCCCTGACCTCCCCTTGCATCCTCCATGCCACAACCAGGAATCTTGTTGAGTAAGTCATGTGGGATACAGCCCAGCCAGGCTCTCTGTGACTTCCCACCGGTGTCTGCAGGAAGTCTGCAGCATTGCCATCCACTTTGGTTTGGGTATTTGGTCCCCACAAGCCCTTGTAAGGTTCTTTTCAGCCCCAGGACATTGGCATGTCATTCCTTCTCCTTACCTTGCTGCCCCAACCTCTGGGTCTCATGGCAATGGCAGGTGTGGGGAGGTGGAGGCACTTGGTTTTACACTCTTATGGTTTGCTGGTCACAATTTATGTCTAAGCTCTCATCCACCTTTAGACAGAGAGGTCCCTGTAGTAAGGCCAGGGCTGTGGCTGCCTAGCTCACAGCCTGGCTGGGTGCCCCAGAGAGATGGTGAACACAGGCAAACTGGAAGCTAAGGCTCCTGTGTCCCCTGTGGCTTCCAGGTCAGAGGGAAGATGAGGATGAATCCGCAAAGAGAGTGTCTCTTGAAGGATGCAAACATCAGGAAGATTCTTAACACACTCCAATCCCCTTATTTGGGGTCTCTGTGTAGCCAGGCCTGGCTAGTGTCTCCCCCGGCACACTAGCCTACCTGCCTGTGGGCTCCCTGGGCTCAGGTTGGGGTGGGAGCACTGTCAGTATGGGAGATGCTGGCCCATCCTTTCTGGCCTGCTGCGTCCGCAGATCTTGGAGAGCCAGCCGTTAGATAGTGGTCGGGCAGGTGAACTGGAGCTTGGCTCCCTGTGTGGGCCACCAGGCAATGCCCAGGAAGGAGGCTACTACCCCTGGCCCGCTTCTACTGCGCCTCTGGTTCACCTGTATCAGAATTTCCCCTTTCCCCAGGAAGTCCTCTGGCAGTGACTTGGTCCAATAGGGGAAACTTGGGAGAGCAGCCTTGGAGAGAGGCCAACCCAGCTATTGTGGGGTTTTGAAGGGCAGGGATTTCTAATCACTAGGGTTACCATTGACACTGGAAAGGGCTCCGCTGAGTGGAATAGAGGCGGTTTGTAGACTAAGAACCCTTGGTATTGACATGTGGAGGAGGTGCTCACCTAGGAACAGGCTCAAGAGATGGTAGTGGAAGGGTGAGATACCCAGGCCCTGTGACCTAGACTCCCAAACTGCTGGAAAATCCTCTTTGGGTAGCTCTCTTGACATGGACCACTGTCTTTCTTCTCGTTTCCTTCCCCCCAAATTTGGACCTCTGGCGGGCGAGTTCTTGAAGATAAGAGTCTGACGATGTCCACCTTCATCTCAGCTCCGAGCTGGAAACAGCCTGCAGGAAGGACATTTGTTGACTGACTACTCAACCCGTGCGCTTGGAGGAGGGGACGGCTGGGCGTCGGAGGGGAGCAGCGCCCCCTGTAGCCGGCATGGAGGCCGTAGGAGGCTGAGGAGTGGAGGAGATTCCTCGGGGAAGGGGGCGCACCAGGAGTTGGGCTTACTAGGGTCCCACGCCCTGCGTGGGGGCAAAATCCTGATGCGTTCAGCAGGCAGCATCTCCTTTGGGACCAAGAGTAGAGCGAGACTGGCTGCGTTCTGATGGGAGGGGACCATGACGGTGACCTCAGGGAGCGCCCCACTCCTAGGCTGCTAACCCGAGCATGAATTCTGGAGCAGAAAAGGCCACACCTCAGCGAGCCTGGGCGCAGGAGAAGCCACAGCTCAGTTGCCCCGCGCGCCCCGCCGCGCCGCGCGCAGACCGCGCCCTCGCCTCCTTTAAAGCCCAGGGAGCCCCCATCACCCCCCCACAGCCCCACCCCACGGCGAGGCCCCGCCCCCTCATGAATATGCAGGTACGCGGGTGACGAATGGGCGAGCGAGCTGTCAGTCTCGTCCCGAACTTGTTGGCTGCGGTGCCTGGAGCGCGGGCGCGCAGAGCCGAGGCCGGGACCCGCCGCCGCCGCCGCCGCCGTCGCCGCCGCCGCCGGGTGGGAGCCGGGCCGGCCGCCGGAGCGCGGCCGCAGCGAGCCGTAGCCGCCGCCTCCCCTGCACGCCCGCCGCGCAGCCCGCGCGCACTGCTCGACCCCGCCCGCGCCGCCTGTGCGGCCGCTGCCGCCTGTGCGCCGCCGGGCTCGGAGGGCGGGCGGGCACTGGAGGCCGGCGCGGCGGCCGTAGCGGGCGCGGGCGGCGGCGGCGGCGGCGGCGGGGCCGCGGGCGGGGTCGAGGCGGCGATGCGGGCACGCGGCTGGGGGCGCCTGCCTGGGCGGCTGCTACTACTGCTTCTTCTGTGCGTGCAGGTGAGCGGGGCGCGCGGCGGCGACGGGCGCGGACGGGGCGCACCGGGCCGCTCCTCGGGGCCGGGCGACGCGCAAGCGGCCGCCCGGATCCCTAGGAACTGCGCGAGGGTGGGGGCGGGGCGGAGGCTCGGCGACCCCGGCCCGTGCCTCCCTGCACTCTCCGCTGCCTTATTTTTAGGCGGCGCGGCCCATGGGCTATTTCGAGCTGCAGCTGAGCGCTTTGCGGAACGTGAACGGGGAGCTGCTGAGCGGCGCCTGCTGTGACGGTGACGGCCGGACGACGCGCGCGGGGGGCTGCGGCCGCGACGAGTGCGACACGTACGTGCGCGTGTGCCTTAAGGAGTACCAGGCCAAGGTGACGCCCACGGGGCCCTGCAGCTACGGCTACGGCGCCACGCCCGTGCTGGGTGGCAACTCCTTCTACCTGCCGCCGGCGGGCGCTGCGGGGGACCGAGCGCGGGCGCGGTCTCGGACCGGCGGCCACCAGGACCCGGGGCTCGTCGTCATTCCCTTTCAGTTCGCCTGGCCGGTACGTGCGCCCCTCCCCCGCACTCAGCTTCCCTGCGCGCCTCGGCGCCCGCCGCGGTCCCTTCAGCACCTGCGGCCGCGCGGGTGCGGGCGGCGCGCGCCCAGACGGGGCGGGGCCGGCAGGGGGCGCCGCGCAACGGGCGGGCCTGGGGTGCGTGCTATTGCGGACAGGTTCGCGCCTAGCCACGTGGGCGCGCGGGGTACCCGGGAGTGGGGGCGAAGGACTTGGGGTCGCGGCGAGACGGGGTGGCCAGGGTCTGCGTGCTCGGCTGTCTTCGGAGTGTGCCTACGTTGCCTTGCGCGTGTCTGTGCGTGGGGAGGTGCGAGGCGCCTGCGGCCCGGCAGGCTGCGCAGGCATGTGCGCTGCGCGTGCTGGGGCTGGTCTGGGGCAGGCCCTGGCGGAGCCGTCCGGGCCCGCGGCCAGCCTGCTCCTGCCCTGCAGTTTCCTGGATGCCCGGGGGCACGGACAGGCGCCTGGGACCTGTGCAAGGATGACCTGATGTGTGTGTGTTGGCAAAGGCTGCTACAGATGGAAAGACCACCCCTTCCAAAGGGAAGAGACACTAACTAGGCTCCCAGTTGTAACCCTCTGTGGCACCTCGGTTTGTGGATCTTTTATTTTGCTTGTTAGTTTCAGCTTAGGGGTGGCCAGGTCAGGCAGGAACCCAAGCCTGGGCATGCTAAGAAGAAGGGTGATGGGGATCCAGCAACAGGGGGAGACAGGCCCCGTGCCTGTGGCAGAAAGGCCTGGGAGCCAGGAGCCTTATGGTGCTTGCTTTTGTTCACTTTCTGGTCCCAGCTCATACCCTTACCTGATTGTCTGCAGGTGTGGAATTAGGTAGGGGCGGTGAATGTGGACATGGCTTGGAGAACCAGGTCAAGAACAACTGGCGTGGGTAGAGCTGCAGATCTGTGACTAGGGAATGGAGTGGGCTATCAGGCAGTGATCCAAGAGCTTTCCTGGGTGTCCAGCTTCCAAGAGCCATGGGAATGGGTCTGCCTAGTGACGTGGTCCTGAAAGAGACTTGGAGCTGGGGGCCAGGAATGGCCAAGATTGGGTGGGCAGGGTTTTCCTTGCTCTGCCCTTCTCTGAGCCCTGGACATCCCTTTCATCCGAGGCCACCCAGCGTGTGCCTCCATCTTTATTTTTTCCTGGGCTCCTGCTCCATATGCAGGGTATCCTCCATTCCCATGCCTAGTCAGGTATCCTTGACCCTGGGGGCTTGCGATAGGAAATGTGTCCCTGAAATCAAAAAGGCACGGGCGGGCATGGGAGGGGCCCTAGGCAGTTACTATTGCCCTGCCCCCCTCACCCCCACAGCAGCACAGCAGGCAGGTCTGAGCAGGGCCGACAGCCTGTCATCTGCACTTGGGCCCAAGCCAGCGTGGCTCCAAATCGCTACCTGAGGATGTGTTTTCTGCTCGAGTTGGCAGTAGTGGGTGTGGGGGCAGGGAGGGCCTGGAGGAATGTGGCGGGCCAACGCGTGTCCCTTGTGGCTCTTTGCCCTGCTGTCCAGCCGGTTGGTGTGGTACGGGATGGGACAGGCCCTTGCCTCCTTTAGAGTCTGGGTACCTGGTGTTGAGGATATTTTAACTTCCTTCATTCTGTCCCCAGCTGGTTCCCTCAAATGCCCCAGGAGTGGGCAGGTTTCTACCCTGGATGGACGGTTGGGGTTAAAGGGTATCCCGTGTTTGAGGGACAGTTCTGGTTCCCCTTCTTCCCTCTCGCTGCATGACCTGATGCCAGGCATGGAGGTGGTGCTGTGATGCCAGTTCCTTGGTATTTCCGCTCTTCAGCAACAGCCCCGAGGCCATGCTGTTTGGTTTGCCACGAGTTCAGCTCTGTCCTGTAAGCCAGGGTGCATTTGGATCGCAGGAACAGCAAGGGCCGGCTGGGAACCGGGTTCCTTGGTGCCAGGAGGCCCTCGTGGAAAGATGGGACGGTGTGGAAGGTGAACCGGAGCAAGCACCGGCGTCTCACAAGTCCCCCTCTGTCCTGGGTGTAACCGTGGCTCTGTAATGAACGGAGCATACCTGCGGTGGCGCCTCTTTGAGTGGATTCTTAGGTGTGAAGAGGTGCGGCAACCCCCATCAGGTTGTGCATGTTGTAGATGGCCCCAGGAGATGTGTTTTCCCCGGAGTGGCTCTGGTGCCTGCCTATACCTAGCAGCGGGGAGGCCGTGTTCACCACACACGCTTAGGCTCTGTGGGTTGAGCAGGTGGCAATAGAAGGTTCTGAGAGGATAGCGAGCTTTCTTTGGGGGGGGGGGTCTGGTGGATGGCCCTTCCAGGATGACTGATGAGGAGCAAGGTGGTTGCTAGCCCGTATGGTGGGGCTCTGCTCGTGAAGGCTGCCGGAAGAGGAGACGTCTCTGCTCAGGCCTTCTGCCTGACCACCTTGCCTTCTGAGCCCAGGGGTGTGACCTGTTCCAGTCTGCTTCCTCGACAGCAGACCAGTGATGTATGCACTGTCACATCTACCAGCTGGAAGACTGGCAGCATGGGAGAATGTGGGCTCCATGGCCCATCTGGGGGGTCATGCGTGAACATGAGGTGGGGGTCTGTGGCTCAGAAGTGCTGAGATGGTAGTAGTTCTATAGCCTGGCTCCCCTCCCTTGAGATGGATGGGATGCCTTTTTGACTGGGACTCCTGAAGCTAGACGAGGCTGTAGGATGCCCAGCCTGTTTTCTTCCGAAGTTTCCAATGCGGCTCCGTCCTGCCCAAGTCCTTCCTCTCCCCCTACTGGCTGTCTAGCACATGGCCAAACACATCCTAGATGTGTGAGGGCCATGGTGCACTTGAGGGTGGTAAGACAAGGTGATCAGAGGAGGGCTGCCCCAGGAGGATGGAGGCATGGAGGTTTTGGGACTAGTCAGAACTGAGGTGTGGACACAGGGCTGTTCTGGAATCTGTGTCTTGTATACCAGAGGTCCATGCTGCCTTCCATGTCTTCTGGAGCTGGGATGGACACTGGCCTCTCATTATACCCATTCTAAGGTCCATCGCCTCCCATATCATTCCCATGAGACCCAGAATCCTCCTTGAGTGGAGCTAGAGGCAGGTGGTTCTTTGTTCTATACCCGACCTTCCCCCTTGTGGGTTGGGGGGGGGGTCTTGTTCAAGGCTGTATAGTACACACTGAGGTAGGGTTCTCAGCCAGCGACGAGGGGCCCAGGAGGCAGAAAGAGTTAACTTGGCCAGTGGAGGATTTAGATGTGGAAGTGGATGGGGCCTTTGGCCCTGGGCCCACAGGAGTGGTTGGAAAACAGGCCTATAGTGTGATGGGTGGAGGAGGATGGATGCCGTGCATCTGGGTTGGCAGGAAAGGCACTGTGGTTTTCAGGAGTCCTTGTGCTATCTGGATGGAATGAGAAGTGGGCTGGGGCAGAGAGAGGTCCTGGGGGAGCCCAGCAAGGGCTTGAGCTGGAGGTAGTTGGCCATGAGGAGATGAGGGACTTTAATTCCAACAACCAGAAAGAATTGTTATTAGCAGACCAAAGGCTTGAACTGGCCCCTGTTCACACGCCCCATCCTGACCCTGGGCTAGCTGCGATCCCAGATGACTGTGAGGAGTGAGTGGACTCACTGACTTTTCCCTCTTCACAGTGGAGCCTGGGGCATCCAGCAGTGGGCGGGTGGGCACTGGTGGCAACGCCTCGGCTGCGGTCTGATGGTGTCGAAGCTTCGGCATGGGGTAGCCTACTGTCTCTTCTTGTGATCCTGAGACCTGGAAGAGATTGCCCCTCCCCACAACTCCTTGGGTGACAATGGTGACAGAGGCCTAGGCCTCTCCAAAAAAGCTCTGGTTTTTAGGAAATATGGCTGTGCTTCGGGCTTCTGTCATTTGGCCCAATTTGGATGCTGGGTAGAACAAGCCTTGTACCTTGCTATGGGGTATGGCACAGCTGGTCTTGGGCCTACCTTTCCTGTGTTTCTCTGCTGACCCCTTAGCTCTGTCTGAGGGCTAGGTGAGGGGCTTGCAGTCTTGGAGCTTGACCACTGTGATGGATTGTGATCAAGGGCATGGCAGGTGGCCCAGGAGGAGCGGCCTAGAAGGAGGGGCCTGGATTTTCTCTCTGCTTCTAGAGAACCTGGGCAGGTGGTGGCTCTCTGTCTTTCCCATAGCCCCCCAGCTTTCCCAGCCCCCACTCACTCCGAGGCCCCAAGCTCCCACAGGCTTCCAGCCCAGGCGCTGTTGTTCCTCTGTCAACCGCAGGGTTTGACTTCCCAGGCAGGGATGCACACTGCCGTTTGTAACAAGGGATGTGGTGCTACAGGCTGGGGGAAGGGAAGAGCTGGGGGGGGGCACTGTGGCAGGTGGGGAGAAGCCAAAGGTGCCGCCTGCCTGCTGGCTCAGGTTCTCCCTGGATGACTTCCTGCCACGCAGGTGTAGGGAGCCCAGCTGGCGGGCGATGGGCCCTCTTGGGTGGCGGGCCGGCTGTGTCCCTGCGGGAGCAGGTAACTGGAGCCCTGGGCTTAGGCTGAGGTGGTGGTAACCCTACCTGTGTGGCTGGCCTGGGTTTCCTGGGAGTGCTCCTGGTGCATCTGAAACCCAGGTGTGTGCAGGGAATCCAGACCCAGGCTTTTCGGCCTGCCTTGTGGCTAGAGCCTCTAGTCGGTGGGCTTGACCTGTAGTCGTGATGACAGTGATCTCAGGCCCAGCCTGGCCTCGCCCTCTCTCAGCCCATCAGCTCCTCGCTCCTACCCAGGAACAGAATAAACCTGTTAGCCTCCGATCTCACTGGCCACCTGTTTTGAGGGAATCAGTGACGATTCCACAGTGGGGTCTGTGGTGCCCTGTGCTGTGGTCCTCCCTGTTCCACATTCCTCGCTGCCTTGCCTCCCCTCCATTTAGCCCCCTTTCTAGCCCTCATTCTTCTTCCTTGCTGTGCTTCCTCCCTTGGGTTGTATTTCTCTTGGGGCTGTATGATCTGGCCTGCCGCTTATGTTCTCTGGCTCTGTCTGTAGGAAATGTCTACACTGTGCTCTGCACTCGAATGAGTAGGTGGGTAAAGGAAACTGGAGGAACGGTGTAGGGAAGGCCTGGGAGCTAGACGTGGATAAATGGCGGCCCTGAGGATGGGTTTCCAGGCAGTTAGGGTTGTGTGCTGCAGTGAAGGGAGAAGGCTCTGCATCCTGGCAGAGGAGAGTAGCGCGTGGGGGGTTCTTAGGATTCTGTGGGTAGCACTGGGAGGCCCTGTGGTTGCCGAGAGACCAGTGGAAAGAGCAGTTAGGATGGGAATCACAGTGGGAATGGGGAAGGGGGGTTAAGGGAAACTTACTGGATAACATTGAAAAACTTGGTAGTGGCTTCACGGAACCAAGGAGATTTCTAGGGGGGACCACTGGCACTCTGATTTTGGCCTTGCTCACAGTGGCATGGGCCCTATGTCTAGACAGGTGCTCAGAGGAGGTGCCAGAATAGGAAAGAAGGGTGCCCATGTTGAGGTTCCAGCAGACAGGGAACAGGACAGGTTCTCCTGTCTGTCCAGTAGGCTGGGTCTGGTAGGCTGAATGGGGAGTTCTAGAAAGCCTAGGGCCTAGACCAGGTTAGGTGGGGGGCTCCAATGGGTCTGAGGGGAGGGTCTGGGAGCCAAGGAATGACCAGTGGGATTCTCGGCCATCCAGAAAAACATGAATTTCTTCAGCGTAGCCCGGCTGCAGAGGAAGGGTTGCCCGAGGGACAAGGCATGGTGGGCTCAGGCCACTCTCACAGGGGCAGGTCTTATGTTGCCAAGGCGACAGCTAACAGCAGCACTCATCATCGTGGCCTGGGGCAGGAGGGACAGATTGTGGGGCTGGCCATGATTATGGGGCTGAGGCTGAACCCAGCACAGCATCTCTTGAGCCTCAGTATCCCCCACCTGTACAGCGAGGAACAGCCCCTCATCTCTGTCCTGGGGTGATAGTTATGGGTCTCACTGAATGCACTCTGCTGATTTTGTTGTTGGGCCTTTGGGTAAGCACCTCCATGTGCCTGGTGAGAGGACTGTTGCATACTGTCCTCTCAAATGGGCTTGTAATACACATATTTCCCACCTCAGGGTAGACCTCAGTGATGCATTCTCAATGGGAGTGCTCTCCCCACAGGTGCTTGAGCCCCTCCCTTCACCCTTTGCTGACTTTAGGAGCTTGCACAGGTCTGGCTGAGCTGGGCTGTGGGGGCCCAAGATCAAGGAGCCAAAGGTTCCCGAGAGGTGCAGCCAGGAAGACTCTTCTGCCTTTGAGCTGGGATATCTGGGATCTGTAGAGGAGATGAGCTAGCGTTGGTGGACGGGGATAGGGATGGAAGGGAACCACAGAGCCATGGGACAAGACCCTCTCTCTGCTAGGCCTGAGCAGCCCAGAGCCTCATGGGTCTGGGGTGTGCACCCTGCCCCCAGAACTGCAGCAGGTGGGAAGGAGCCTCAGGCACCTGACCAGTTACCCTTATGTCTGCAGCGTTCTTTCACCCTCATCGTGGAGGCCTGGGACTGGGACAATGACACCACTCCAGATGGTGAGTGTGCCCTGTACTGGGGGGAGTAGGTTGGTGGAGGGAAGCTGTCAACAAGACTTTCCCCAAGATGCCAGGAAATTGGTCCGCTGGGCCAGAGTGCCTGTGGCCAGCTCCATGCTTCTCTGTCTGTTGGAGGCAATGGCTCATACAATGGTTTTGGTGTAAGGAGCTTTGCAGAGCTGTGTGTACAGTCCCTTTATTCCCGGTATCTTACGTGTACTCTTTTGGTGCCCATGTTGGTTGATGCAGTGGAATGGGATAGCCTCAAATGCTTCTCTGCCTTTGTGGCGACTGACTGTCGCGTGATGGTGTGTGGTGGGGGTCATCTCAGACCTCGGTGATAAGGTAGAGATTGTCAGTGGACAGATAGGGAAGCATCTCAGGCAGAGAGTAAACAGACTGCAAAGGCCCAGAGGCAGGATCTGAAGATCTGGGTGGAGTTCCTGTAGTTGTGGGGCAAGGGGATCAGATCAAGCAGACCTTGAGGCCAGTGAGGATGCTGTCCTCTTGCTGGGGATGGATTGTTCAGGCTGCAATGTAGACAGAGTCTGCAAGGCCAAAGTTGAGTCCAGCAAAGAGGATGCTGTGTGTATCAAGACAAGGAGGTTGAAACAGGCAGCTTGAGGGGCTAAGGGCCTCTGGCTATTCTCAAATGTGGAGGCCCAGGGTGACTGATGGCTTGGACCTGCAGTTATGGTCAAATGTACCCCTTGAGACCTTCCACAGCAATGCATGATGATCGGGATGAAACCCAGGCCCACCAGGGATGTTGCCAAGGATATGTGAACAGGGAGATGAGGAGCTCAGGATCAGCCAAGGCCCAAGGAAGGCAACCAGGGGCCATAACAAGCATAGAGCAGTGGGCCCACTAGGAGAGCTCTCGCTTAAGGCATGAGTGCCCAGCTGGACCTGTACTAATGAAACAGGGAAAAGTGGAACAGGAGCGCTGTGTGAGCAGCTGCCATAGAAATCCCAGGCAACAGCGAAGGTGCTTTCTAGCCTGCTCAGTGCTTCAGTGCATTGGGAGGTCCAGCTGCGAGGCAGTTCAGGACCTGTGAATGGGTCCCAGAATCCTGCTTAAGATGGATCACTAGGGTGTTTCTGGAAGCTGGATGCAGTACAGGAAGGAAGAGAGAATGGTAACCCATGACTGGTGTGGTGCTCAGTGGGCTTGCAGCCCTTCTGACCCTACCTTTGTGATGGTAGAACAGGAGTGCTAGCTTCCCCAGCCCTTGGTTAGAGCTTCTGGCCCAGCCTTCCCATGGGGGCCTGGACAGTGTCTCCACTGCCCTCTGTTCCTGGCTCCTGCAGGGGTGGCAGCCTTCCTCTGCCTGGCTGCCCCATTGCCCCTAAAGCTGCCTGGTAGGCCTATGCTGTGTTCCTGGGGACTGACGGGTAGCCGATGCTGCTGGCTGACTCTGCTGCTCCCAAAGAGGAGCTGCTGATTGAGCGGGTGTCCCACGCCGGCATGATCAACCCTGAGGACCGTTGGAAGAGCCTGCACTTCAGCGGCCACGTGGCCCATCTGGAGCTGCAGATCCGAGTGCGCTGTGACGAAAACTACTACAGCGCCACCTGCAACAAGTTCTGCCGGCCCCGCAACGACTTCTTCGGCCACTACACCTGCGACCAGTATGGAAACAAGGCCTGCATGGATGGCTGGATGGGCAAGGAGTGCAAAGAAGGTGAGGGTCACCCCGTGTGGGGTGGAAGTGGGCATGCACAGGGCATGACTGGCTGCAGCTGTGCCTCTCTCTCTGCCCCTCTCTTCCAGCCGTGTGTAAACAAGGGTGTAATTTGCTCCACGGGGGATGCACCGTGCCTGGGGAGTGCAGGTGAGCACCACGCCTGCCCTTCTTTACCTGAGTTGCTGTTGAGCCTGCAGCAGCTGGGGCATCCTACAGGCATTAGCGGGCCATGGAGGATGGTGCTTCGTGTAGGAAGTCAGATACTGTGGAGCAGAACTAGAACCCTGCTCTTACGGAGCTTGTGGCCATGAAGGGGGCAGTGTTGTCCTGAGCGTGTGGTGTGTAGAGTGACATTTTCCCCATAGGGCAGCTAGAAGGGGACAGAGGATGATCAGGTGGTCCCACCACCAGAAGGCAGAGGTGTATGTGTGGATGGACGTGGTGTGAGTGTGAGGAGTCCCAGTGGCATGTCAGTGAGAGAGACTGACACAGCGCTGCAGAGGGAGGGCTGCAGGCTTAGGAGACCACACAGCCACCGTGTGGGGAGAACCTCATAGGTGCCAGTGAGGAAGAAGACGCACGGGAGGCCACAACGGGAGAGTGCTGGGCAAGCGGGGTGGACATGCTCAGGGGCTGGGATTTGGTGGAGGGGTCAGAGGACCTGAAACTTGCTAGCTTGAGCTACTGAGGTGGTGGCTGAGGTAGGGATGGCTGTGGGGGAGGCAGCCCAGTGTGTGTAAAACAGGGTGTTTTGGACAGGGCAGGGTGGCCCTTTATTCCCAGCTCTCAGGAGTCAGAGACAGGTAGATCTCTTTGAGTTTGAGGCCAGCCTGGTCTACAGAGTAAGTTCCAGGACAGCCAGAGCTGTCAATCAAAAAAAAAAAAGTGTTCTAGATAGACCTGGCTTTAATGCAGTGGAGCGTGTGGATTCTAGGTTATACTTGCAGCCCAGTGGTCAGGTGGAGGGGAGAGGCTGGGAACGTAGACGGGCACTGGCAAGAGGTCTGACAAGGGACTTAGAGTCAAAGAAAGGCCATAAGGGGGTCCTGCAGCCTTGACAGTAGAAGCCCTCTGAGGCTTGTGAAGCAGTGTGAGGGTGAGGAGGTCAAATTAGAGGGCAGAGAGTAAAGCAAAAGTTGGCATTCTCAGGTGTTGAGTTGGGGAGGTGATCCAGGGTATTGTAGGATGTAGGAAAAGGGGGCGATGAGGAGCTCTCAGGCTGGTGGAGCCATGATAGTAGGCCTGCCCGGCCCTCCTACTGTCCTGGTCTCATCCCTGGCTACCTCTGAGGGATGGGTATTCGTCATGTGCTGTTCAGATGAGGGCAGTGAAGCATGTGGAATTAAGGGACGTATGCAGGCCTATGCTGTCTAGTCTGGACAAGATGACCAGGGAGTGGGAGTCGAGATGGACTGGGGAGGGGCGTGGTGGCGTTGTCTTGGGTGGTGATGCAAACAGCAGCCAGGCTGGTCCCGGGACAAAAGATTGATGTGCAATGGAGTGTCCCCCAGTGTCACTTGTGCGTGCTGTGCTTTCAGTGTTAGCAACATCTGAGGCACTGTACGGAGCACCCCACCCAGGATGGACCGGTACCTCTCTCTAGGAACTTCATCCTAGGAGGGAGGTAGGGTGGGATGGGCCGCAGAAATTGTCCATAGGGATAGCTCTCTGCCTGGTGTAGTCTTTTCCAGCCTGTCTCTGAGCAGTGTGCTGGAGGTGGGCATGAGTTCTAGGCAGATGTGGCCCGCTGGTGGTAGACAAAGGGCCTGCCCTCAACCCCACACCCACTTCTTGGCCCAAGGTGTATTATATTACCTCGACGGCTGTACCAGCATCCCTGTGTGGTCAGTGCCGGGTGGGAGGACATGAAAGATAAGCCAATTTCCCTACAATGCAGAAAGGCTGTGGGTAGCACATAGACAGGAACACTGGGATAGAAAGCCAGGGTAGGGGGCAGTAGATGAGTGCCACCCGCCTCTCCCTGGGCCAGAGGGTGAGGCCAAATGGCCTCCTGCTGTCCAGGGCTCAGGTTTCAGCAGAGGACACCCCTCCCCAACCGGATGCTACTGCGGAGATGGCTGCGCTTTCCTGCCACCCTCCCCAGGCCCTGGAACTGCTGGCAGGAAAGCCACAAGGTGGGGTCTGGTGTGGGATGGCCCGCCCAGGGTGGAGAACTCGCCCTTGGGACTCCACAGGGTCTGGGCTCTGAACTAGCTGTGGTGCTCCCTGGTGGATGACCCAAGGCTGGTCACAGCCCCACCCTGCCTTCCAACTCCACCTTATCACCTGGAGAGAAGATTCCAAGTAGAGATGGGTGGCCTACAGTGGACCTGCCTTGGACATTCTGGGCTGGATCCTGGAGCCAGCCTCAGTTTCCCTATGTGAGCCTGGGTGAGCTGAGCTGATAACTGCTTGTGTGCGTGGCTCCAGGGCAGCTCAGGAAGGGCTGTGGTTTTTCCTTCTATAAAAATAGCTCCTGTGGCGGGTGTCAGCGTGGAAGTGACGTGGCCTCCACGTCATTCCTGCCCCACAGGACCTTAGCCTTCAAGGAAGGAGCCCCCAGAGTCTTGCCCAGGGCCCAGAGGGCAGCCTACTGGAGCCCTATCCTCTCACCCGTGGCTCTGTGTTGGCCACCTACTTACGTCCTGAGGGCCTGCCCTAGAGGGAACCTAACCCACAGTGTGGGCAGAGTCAGGTCTTAAGATTCTGGCCTCATCTGAGATCTTCAGCTCCACACTTTGGACTCTACCCTGCTCAGTATGGCCCTGCCATAGGGCTGGCTAGGCAACCCATGGGTTGGACTTTCCTGGGAATAAGAGAAACCTCTGCCTTTGAGTACCAGTGAGGATATGGGCATCACTAAGGTCACACAGCCCTTGGACCAGGGTCGCTAGGACCTCTCCTGATGTCACCTCATCCTTCTCAGACCCTGGTTGCTGCTGTGGCCCCAGCAGCACCTAGTGAGCAGGACCTGGCACTATATCCCTGGGCCTCCCCCAGCTGGGCCTTCCTTCCCGGCGCCTGCTTGTGGGGCCTGGCCCAGGGTTGAGTCCTAGAATAGCTCGGGGAGGAATGACGGGACAGCTGGGCTGACCGTCTCGGCCAGTGGCCGGGAATGCCCGTGACGGTGAGGCTGGCCGGCGGGCCGTAACCCCTGCTTGGCTCAGGACTGTTCAGTAAGGCCAAGGCCCAGCAGGGGTGGCCTGCACTTCTGTGCTTGCCTCCCAAACCGCGTACTCATCTGCCTAGCTGATAGCTTCACTGCTCGGTCCTCCAGGTGCAGCTATGGCTGGCAGGGCAAGTTCTGTGACGAGTGTGTCCCCTACCCTGGCTGCGTGCATGGCAGCTGTGTGGAGCCCTGGCACTGTGACTGTGAGACCAACTGGGGTGGCCTGCTCTGTGACAAAGGTAGATGGTGGGCAGTGGGCAGGGCCAGGCCTTAAGCTCTGAAGCTGGGCCCATTCCTGAGAGCCCTCCCCTTGTGCCCAGACCTGAACTACTGTGGCAGCCACCACCCCTGTGTCAATGGGGGTACCTGTATCAACGCTGAGCCTGACCAATACCTCTGCGCCTGCCCAGACGGCTACTTGGGCAAGAACTGCGAGCGGGGTACGTTGGAATGCTGCTCCTCAGGGAGCCTGGCTGAGCGGGCTGTGCCCTGTGAACTCTGGGTCTTGTGGGCTTGGGTGTGATGGGTACCACGCTACTTACACTCTGACTCTGCAGCTGAGCACGCCTGTGCCTCCAACCCGTGCGCCAACGGGGGCTCTTGCCATGAAGTGCCATCTGGCTTTGAATGTCACTGTCCATCAGGCTGGAGTGGACCCACCTGTGCACTTGGTGAGTGTCTGGGGACTCCACTTAGAGAGTGGGCAGCACTCAAGGGGTTGGGATGGAGTGGTTGAATCCACTGTACTGTGGACACTGGCCAAACAACAGGTTCCTGCTCCTTTACATGGGACCAAGCTTCCCTACTGTGGGCTGAGCCCCCACAGGCTATGCTCCTACTCATTGGCCAGGCCACCATACCCCACACCCACTGTCCAGTATCTACACTAACTAGACATGATCCCACATTCACTGCCCATTCTATACCCATTCACTACGCCCTCCCACTTGCTGGCCACACCCCTTCATCTCTCTCTCTCCCTGTCTTTACCCCTACAGACATTGATGAGTGTGCCTCTAATCCATGTGCAGCAGGCGGCACCTGTGTGGATCAGGTGGACGGCTTTGAGTGCATCTGCCCAGAGCAGTGGGTGGGGGCTACTTGCCAGCTGGGTAAGGGCTCCCTGGGGGCCATCTATGCATGAACTGTGTGCTGTGCATGCGGCGGCTGCTGCTGGTACTGCTAGGGCTGCGGGTGCCAGGTGCAGGGCACAGTGGGTAAGTGGGGCCTGAGCCCCACAGCTCCCCTTGTCTCATTCACAGACGCCAATGAGTGTGAAGGGAAGCCGTGCCTTAATGCTTTTTCTTGCAAAAACCTGATTGGCGGCTATTACTGTGATTGCCTCCCGGGCTGGAAGGGCATCAACTGCCACATCAGTCAGTATGGGTGGGTGGCACAGTGGGTGGGGCTGGGGCACACCGAGGGCCCCTCTGACCCTGCCACGTGCCTTTCTGTCCCTAGACATCAACGATTGTCACGGGCAGTGTCAGCACGGTGGCACCTGCAAGGTAAGGAGGCTGCCATATGCCCTACCGAGACTGGGAAGAGCGGAATGTGGCTGGGGGGGGGCAGGGTGGGGACGCATGAAGCTCAGCCGCCCACTGTTCTGTCCACGCACCTAGGACCTGGTGAATGGGTACCAGTGTGTATGCCCACGGGGCTTCGGAGGCCGGCACTGCGAACTAGAGTACGGCACGTGTGCCAGCAGCCCCTGCCGTCGGGGTGGCATCTGCGAGGACCTGGTGGATGGCTTCCGCTGTCACTGCCCACGGGGCCTCTCTGGGCCGTTCTGTGAGGTAGTGGCCTAGAGGGGCTTTGGTGGGAGCTACCTCATGGTGTGCAGGGAGTGTCGCCCACGCCGTCCTCCAGAAGCCAGGCTGGGATGGGGCTCGTAGCATCACCAAAGTCAGACTCGTCCTTTGTCATGGTCTCATGGGGCGACACAAGGAAGTGGCCTGAAAGAAGGTCCCCAAAGGTAGAATCAAGGATTTGATTATGTGGAGTCCTCATGGTCAAGGGTGGGTGCCTAGGAAGGACTGGGTGCCTTTCTCCTATTGGGTGGTCTCTCTTGTCCTGAGCTATACATGGTTTCGCTCTGACCTTTGTGAAAAGAAGTCCTTCTCAGTGGACTTCTTAGGGGCCCGTGGCAGTGGCCTGGCTTCATGTCCAGGGAGCGTGGTGGTGCCGGCTGTGGGAAGGACCTCTCTTGGCTCTGAGGGCAGCCTGGCAACATGGGGGTCAGAAGCTGGTCTTCCTGCCAGCAGGAGGAGCCAAGGCCGGATGCTGCCTGTGGGAGGCAGAGGAAGCTTGGCTGCTGTGGAGGCAAGGGCGGCAGGAGGGGGCTGGAGGCCCACAGGTGTTTCCGTCCAGCTGATGGTGTTTGACTGTTCTCGGGTGGGCGGGAACTTCAAGCTCGGCCTGGCACCGTCTGGGGTGAGGCTGAGGCCTGGTTGTCCACACTGAAAAGTGCTTCCGTCTAGAGCTGGACTCTGACAGTTGGACACCCTCCTTTATCTCCAGGCGGATGTGGATCTCTGCGAGCCAAGCCCCTGCCTCAATGGTGCTCGCTGCTACAACCTCGAGGGTGACTACTACTGTGCCTGCCCAGAAGACTTTGGTGGGAAGAACTGCTCGGTGCCCAGGGAGACATGCCCTGGCGGGGCATGCAGAGGTGTGGGACGCAGCCCCAGGCAGGGTGGGAACCCAGACGGAGCTGGATCTGATCCCTGCCCATCTCCTTCCCACAGTGATTGATGGCTGCGGGTTCGAGGTAGGGTCCAGGGCACATGGTGTGGCGCCCTCTGGCATCTGCGGCCCTCACGGGCACTGTGTCAGCCTGCCCGGGGGAAACTTCTCTTGCATCTGTGACAGCGGCTTCACAGGCACCTACTGCCATGAGAGTGAGTGGTATGCAGAGTCGGTGGGGTGGGGCAAGCTGGCCAGCCACGGGGACAGCTCACCATCCTCTCCCACAGACATTGACGACTGCATGGGCCAGCCCTGCCGCAATGGGGGCACGTGCATTGATGAAGTGGACTCCTTCCGCTGCTTCTGCCCCAGTGGCTGGGAAGGCGAACTCTGTGACATCAGTGAGTGTGCACTCCTGCACGCCTGCCTTCCCCGGACTGCCCCACTGGCTAAGGCCTGGCTCCACCCCTATGACCTACTCAGCATTGTATGCATGGGCCTGAAGTCATGGGGTGGAATCCCAGGCTCCCACGTGCTTGGGCCCAGCTCTTGCTCTTCTCCGTGAAGCCCTCCCCAGCGCCGGTGACCCCTGCTGACCGGCGTCCTCCCCCCAGATCCCAACGACTGCCTTCCCGACCCCTGCCACAGCCGCGGCCGCTGCTATGACCTGGTCAATGACTTCTACTGCGCCTGTGACGATGGCTGGAAGGGCAAGACCTGCCACTCCCGTGAGTGCCTGGGTCCCTGCAAATGAGTGGAGGGGGCTGTCTGCCGGGACCCTGCTGTGTTCAGTGTGACCTGCCCACTGAGCGGCCATGCGCTTGCAGGCGAGTTCCAGTGCGACGCCTACACTTGCAGCAACGGCGGCACGTGTTATGACAGTGGTGACACCTTCCGTTGCGCCTGCCCTCCAGGCTGGAAGGGGAGCACCTGCACCATCGGTGAGGTTCCTGCCCAGCCTGGCATGACCTGGGGGGCCCCAGGCTGCCTGTCTCACCTGTCTTGGGGTCCGCCCAGGCATCACAAGAAGCCCTTTCTCCCTCCCTGCAGCCAAGAACAGCAGTTGTTTGCCCAATCCCTGTGTGAATGGAGGCACCTGTGTGGGCAGTGGAGACTCTTTCTCCTGTATTTGCCGGGATGGCTGGGAGGGCCGCACCTGCACACACAGTGAGCTGGAGGGGTTTCAGGTGGGGGAGGCCAGTGGGTCCTGCTTAGCTTCCCCCAGCTCCTCATCCCTTCTTACAACTGCCTGGAAGACATACCCCTCCACCTGTCCACCTCACCCATTCACACTCTGAGACCTGTTCTACCATTCTTAAGTCAGCTCCTACCCCAGATCTTCAATGTCCATATACCTCCCCCGATCTGCCACTGTGCAGCATGAGGCTTATGCTGAGAAATAGATCCCATTCCAACTATAGGGCCCTCTCCTGGTGGCTTGCCCGGGGCTTGTTGGCACTTCTCTGCTGGCTTTGCCAAGCTGGCATGGACAGGGTAGTGTCTATCCATGAGCCTCAGGCACACTGATCTGCTGCAGATGTGTACTGGGCAAATGTGTGCTGAACTAACCACACTGTCTTTCCTCTCAAATGCAGACACCAATGACTGCAACCCTCTGCCCTGGTGAGTAGCAGCCTGGAGGCTGGTGGGGGAGGGGTGCAGGGCCCAATTATGGGGATCCCCCTTATGACCACTCTCTCCCCTGCAGCTACAACGGAGGCATCTGTGTTGATGGTGTCAACTGGTTCCGCTGCGAGTGTGCACCTGGCTTTGCGGGCCCCGACTGCCGTATCAGTAAGCAGTCTAGGTGGATAGAAGGAGTGAGCTGGGGGGATCTATCCTGGGGCCCCTCCAGCCAACCTCAGTATCAAGAGCTGGGAGACATGAACATCCTTACCCTGATAGACTACGCGGCCACGGCCCTGTCCTGTGGGTTCCTAGTTCCTCCCTGAAGAGCTGATTATACCTTGGGAGGAGGAGTATGGGCTACTACAGGCTAGAATGTTCGTGCTCACTCTTGACTGTGAGGATTTTCTGTGGGTGTGGCCACCTCTCAGAGTAGAGCACAGAGGCAGATGGAGGAGGGTAAGGGCCTGCCGGTTAGAAGGCGTCAGACTGGCAGAGTGACAATGACGAGCTGTGGGTCAGGTGGCCTGAGGCTCCCACATCCTGGTCCCTGTGTGGGGTGCTAGCCTGCCTTAGGAAACACATAGCCACTTTCCCTGCAGACATTGACGAGTGCCAGTCCTCGCCCTGTGCTTACGGAGCCACGTGTGTGGATGAGATCAACGGGTACCGCTGCAACTGCCCACCAGGTCGTTCTGGCCCTAGATGCCAGGAAGGTAGGCCGGCTGTCACTGTGGTGGTCAGGGCATGTACCAGGTCCTTTCTCCAGTGCTCGGATACTCTGTCGAGCCTCCTCCTTCTCACCACAGTGGTCGTAGTCAGGAGGCCCTGCTGGTCCCGGGGCATGCCCTTCCCACATGGCAGTTCCTGGACAGAAGACTGCAACAGCTGCCGCTGCCTGGACGGCCACCGGGACTGTAGCAAGGTGGGCCAGCCCCTCACCCACTCGCTCTCTGACCTACCAAGAGGCGGGGGCAGGAGTGGGAGTATAGGCAGATAAGGGGCATCCTAGGGGGATAAACTGGGGCGGGGGGGCATCTTGGGCTCACTTCTCTCTCTGTACACTTAGGGAAGTTGAGGCCCATACCAGGCTCTGCTTAGCTCTTTCTGCTTAGACAGAAAGTCATTTCTGGAGTGGAGTTTTGTCTGCCTCCCTAGGGCCCCTGAGTGGTGGAGACACTGGAGACGCACTGACTCAACCATATCTTACCTTCATGAGCTGCCTGTACCTGCCTGTGGTTCCACGTTCCCGTGTGTCTTTCCCAGGTGTGGTGTGGATGGAAACCTTGTCTGCTGTCTGGCCAGCCCAATGCTCTGAGTGCCCAGTGCCCACCAGGGCAGCAGTGCCAGGAGAAGACCCTGGGTCAGTGTTTGCAGCCACCCTGTGAGAACTGGGGGGAGTGTGCAGCTGAGGAACCCCCGCTACCCAGCACCCCCTGCCTGCCACGGACCACCCATCTGGACAACAATTGTGCGCGCCTCACACTGCACTTTAACCATGACCAAGTACCTAAGGTAAGTGGCGCTGGGGGACCCAGGATTCCAGAACTCACCTGGAGAGTGATTGCCTTGTCATAGCTTAGCTCCCATAAGTTCAGAACTCATGATGCCCATCCTGTCAACCCCTGCTTTTCCCCTAAGTATCTACCACTACCTACAGAGAAGACTGGGGTGGGGAGCCTCCACCAGCAGAGAGATGAGTGACCTCAGATCTTGGCCCTGGGCTCTGCTAACCTATTGCTTGTCTTCCCAGGGCACCACCGTGGGCGCCATCTGCTCTGGAATCCGAGCCCTGCCTGCCACGAGGGCGGTGGCACGCGACCGCCTCCTGCTGCTGCTCTGTGACCGTGCGTCCTCAGGGGCCAGTGCTGTGGAGGTGGCTGTGGTGAGTGTCTGGAGACCTGTCCTGAGCAGGCCTCTAAACCCTCAGTGGCTGTGACACTCTGGCGTTTTGTGGGACAGTGGCAAGCGTGAGGAGAAGAGGCGTTTACGTGGCAGAATGGAGACAAGGAGCAGGGGATCTGAGGGAGGACCCAGATCTGGCATCCCCCTGGGCGCCTCTGCAGCTGAGTGGGGCCGGGTAGGAAAGTGCATCTACTTGGACAGCAGCAGAAGGGCAGGGCCAGAGCTATAGGAGAGAAGAGCACCAGGGTGTAGAGGTGGTTTGTGGTCGGATGGTCCACGGGCTCAGCTGCTTGAAGGAAAGGCATCAGGAATGTGAGATGGGATTCTCTTAGGAGAAATGCTCTAGAGCCCAGTGGGGCCCACAGGGAGTTTGTCTAGGTGAGGCAGTGCAGACTTTGTGGTATGGAAGGCAGGGTTGGACAGAGGCCTTGACAGACCCAGGGCAGAGGCAGAGGCAGAAATGACAAGATGAGCACTAGACAAGTGAGAAATAGTTTCAGAAGTGGCATGATCGGTGACCTCCAGAGTTCATTTTGCCTGGCTTCCGAAGCTGGCGACATCGGCTCTCGGGTAGGATCCCTGGTTTGTAGAAGGAGGCTGCAGAAGATGCTCTGGAGCTATCCCTGAAAGAAGCAGTCTTGAGATGGCAGGGGTGCTTGTTAGCCATGGGGAGGGTGAGGCAGGAGATCAGAGTCGCCTTGTGGCGTGTGCTGATGAAGGGGCACAGTATTCAGGGAGAGAGGAGGAAAGAAATGCCTTGGGTACAGGTTGGTACCAGGGTGGGTGTGCAGCACACAGGTAGAGATAGAGGTGTGGGGCCCGCTTTGTTGTTGTAGCTCTTAGTAGCATGCAGATCTGGGAGCTGAATGACCGGAGTAAGGTCAGCTGTCCCCATGCAGGACACAGGCGTTTGACAGAAAGGGTTGGGCCACTCCCTAAATATGTCTGGTGGGTGCATCCTGCGTCAAGATCCGACCTCAGTGCATGTCCCATTTCTTGGTCTCCAGACTCTGAGGTCCTTGCCAGATTCAGTCCTCCCTATGGCAGCCCTCTGTGCATCTGGCTGGGAACTGGTCAGGGTTTGGGCAGTGGCCATGGCAGGGCCTGGGAGAATACCTTTGGGCTTATCCCCAGTGTTATTCTCTGCTACAGTCTTTCAGCCCTGCAAGGGACCTGCCTGACAGCAGCCTGATCCAGAGCACAGCCCATGCCATCGTGGCTGCCATCACTCAGCGAGGGAACAGCTCGCTGCTGCTGGCTGTCACCGAGGTCAAAGTGGAAACAGTTGTTTTGGGAGGCTCTTCCACAGGTGAGCCCGGGAAGTGGGGACTCCCAGACTCCAGGCCAGTGGGAATATGCCAGGTAGACACTTCTCAGAGGGATGAGGTACCTGCTGCCATCCAGCTCCATTCTAGAAACCAAACTGTAGGGACACTGGGGTGCTTACTGCCTCTCCTTCCACCTAGGTCTGTTGGTACCTGTTCTGTGCAGTGTGTTCAGTGTGCTGTGGCTTGCCTGTGTTGTTATCTGCGTGTGGTGGACACGAAAGCGCAGGAAAGAGCGTGAGAGGAGCCGGCTACCACGGGATGAGAGTGCCAACAACCAGTGGGCCCCGCTCAATCCCATCCGCAACCCCATTGAGCGGCCAGGCAGCAGTGGTCTGGGCACTGGGGGCCACAAGGACGTACTCTATCAGTGCAAGAACTTCACACCGCCACCCCGCAGGGCAGGCGAGGCACTGCCCGGGCCAGCTGGCCACGGGGCTGTTGGAGAGGACGAGGAGGATGAAGAGTTGGGCCGTGGAGATGGGGACTCTCCGGAGGCAGAGAAGTTCCTCTCACACAAATTCACCAAAGACCCCAGCTGCTCCCTGGGAAGGCCAGCCTGCTGGGCTCCAGGGCCCAAAGTGGACAACCGTGCAGTCAGAAGCACCAAGGATGTGCACTGTGCTGGCAGGGAGTAGGCCAGCTGCCAGGCTGGCACCCAGAACCCTTGCCGGCACCACGACGCCTGCCGGACCATAGGAGGCCAAGGCCGTGTGCATAGTTTCTTTATTTTGTGTAAAAAACAAAACCAAAAACAAAAAACAAATGTTTATTTTTTACGTTTCTTTAACCTTGTATAAATTATTCAATGGCTGTCAGGCAGAAACAACGGAGTATTCTCGGATCATCGCTATTTTTGTAACGTTTCCGTGTCCGCACGCACTGTGGCAGGAGAGCAGGGCGTGTTTGTGTTCTCACCAAATCGTATAATGTTTGTTACCACAGGCTGTTGCTGTTTACAGAATCTTCTCTTTTATTCCTCATTTGGGTTTCTCTCTGGCTTGAGGCCCAAAAGCCCACAAGATCTGTGGGCTGGGCTGTGGCTCTCAGTGAGATCTGTGGCTTTCAGTGTGACCCATGGCTCTCGGTGGGACCTGTGGCTGACAGTATGGCCTGAGGCTGTCGGCGGGACTGTGGCTGTTGTCTTAGCTGTAGCTCTCAGTGGGACCTGTGGCTGTCAGTGGTACCCGTGGCAATTGGCCTGGCCTATGGATGTCAGTGGGACCTGTGGCTGTTAGAAACATCTGTGGCCATTGGCTTGTGGTCGTGACACTCGTGGCTGTCAGTGGCTACTGGGCTGACCTGTAGCTGTCAGTGGGACCTGTGGTGGCCCGTGTGATGCTGGTTACCATAGCTGTTGGTGGCGCCTGTGGTTTCGTCAGCAGGGTTGGAGGTCACTGGCGTGGCCTAAGGCTGGCAAGCAAACCTGGCCCATGCCTTGGCTAGCCCCTCCAGCCTGCCGTCCTTGCTTCCTCCTGCCCAGAACTCTCCAGAGATCTCCAACTGTGCTTTCAGAAGTGCCCTTCCCAACTGCTCGGTCTCCCTCCCGGGATGGCGGCAGTATTGAAGCTTGTGACAAGTGCCTTCACACAGACCCCCTCCCAGCTGTCAGCGTTTGCCGTGGGCACCAGGCCACTGCCCACCTGCCGGCCCTGGCCACCCTCCTTGTGAAAGTGCATTTCTGTAAATATGTACATATTAAATGAATCACTCTGTATATTTGATTTAATAACTTAAACGTTTTGGCCTCCCTGTTCTTTGGGTGATGTTCCTTTTTTCTGCTTATAGTTGGGGCACAGGGAGAGGTGGGGCATGACGTGGGTGTTGGGCCATATTAATGTGGGATCTTTGAGGTCAGATGGTCCTGACCTCAGTGCAGTGGGTGAGTTGGCCCTCAAACATTGCTGGAGTCCTATAGTAGTTGACACCTGTTTACTGGTACCCTCCTGGGGGTAGGGTATGGAAGATGTGGGTGCCTGGCTTCCAACCTCTAAACATGGAGAGGGCTTTATGAAATAGGAGACTGCTCTCAGTGATGAGCTCACAAGGTCTAAGAAAATCCAGGTAAAGTTTGAGAGAAGGAAGCTATAGACTTCTCTGGCCAGTGCCCTCTCATCTTCATAGCTCATGGTAGGAACAAGGGAACTAGCTGTGGTGGCCTCGGGGCTGAGTGTGGGGAGCCAACCCTGGGGCCACCTGCCAGTTTATAGTTTATGCACAAGCTGTTTATCCCTCTGAGGGGCAGACCCTGGCACAAAGTGAAGAGAAAAGCCAGATTTCAGAGCTGTGAGGAGCAGAAAGATTGCTTAGTTCTGAAGAGGGAGGCCTCACCCTGCTCTTTGCTGGGTAAACAAACTAGCCTGGCTACTGCCGGTTGTTTTCCCAGGATACCTTGTGCCATTCCTCTGTACTGCAGTGCACATGATGAGTGTCTCCATGGTGCCTGCTTTGTCTTCCCACCATCTTCAAAGCACTTCTAGGCTGGCACTGGGCAATCCAGACGAAAGGCTACCCTGAGGGGTCATGGTCTGCCTCATGACTTGGGAAGACACGAGGCTTACACTCCTACCATTGTGCTGGCTAAAAAGTTCCCCAGGCTTCAAGTTTCTTCTTAAATGATAATACTTGAAGTCCTCAAGTGCATAGTAGAAATATAGACCACCCTCATCCTAGAATTTATCTACCTAGCTCATAAATGACTTTCCAAGGTCATTGAGCAGACTACAGCCAAGAAACCCAGGCTCACAGAAAAACTGGCCCTGTGATCAGCAGTCTGAAGAACAGACTGCAGAGACACCTGCGTGCACCATGCATGGGTTCTCGGCCATCAGCCACAGAGTGAGGCTGCTTACCGTGCTCAGAGACAATGGCTCAGAAGTACTAACAGGTCAGAAAACTTGTGACAGCTTTTATGGGCTTGGAAAAGCATTGAACCTATAGAAATGAACCCCAGATGAAAACCTTCAGGTGAGTTCAGCAGATACTACAGAACTAGATCCTCAGAAGTCCAGGGGTTGGGGAGAGCCTAGTGGGCAAAGTGCTTGCTGCATAAGCATGAGGAATTGAGTTCCATTGCTAGTGCCCACACAAAGAGTCAGGTGTGGTGGCACATGCTTGTAATCTCAGCCCTTGGGGGGGGGGGGGGGGGACAGGAAGATCCATGGGACTTCCTGGCCAGCCAGCTTAGTCTACTTTGCAAGTTCTGGGCCAAGAGACCGTGCCTCAAAGTAAAGGTGGATGGCTTTTGAGAAATGACACGCAAGGTTGACCTCTGTTCTATGTGTCTTCACAAACCCATGTGCGTGTGCACACACGCCATCTCCCTCCACATGAACATGAGCACGCATACACAGTCCAGATGCAGCTCGGGGACAAAGGATGGAAATGGCATCGGCAGCCAAGGGCCCTGGGAAGAGGGCCTGTGGTGGCAGTCCTGGTCCCAGGAGAGCCCCAGTCTCAGGAGGAGCAGGAGGGTGTGTGTCTCCCCTGCTGAGTCATTCCTAAAGGGTTTGCATGTCATGCTCACAACTGCTTGACTGGTGCCAGGGAAGGCCCCATAGACCAGAGGGGGCTCACAGGACGAAGTCTACCTCATGCCTGCCCAAGGTAAGGTGCTCCTGGAAGCTAAAGGGGAAGTGGCACGCATGCTGTGTGTGTCTCAACTGCATGAGTAGAGCTGGGCCTCCGTAGGGGTCCGCATGTGCGTGTGTACACAGGCCTGTTCCTCCTTCCTACTCTGCTGTCCAGTGTCCCAAACACATTTCAGATTCCAGATTCCTGCTTAGGCCTGTCTTGGTCAGTAGCTGAGAGTTGGCCTCCACTCAGGTAACCTGGTACCCAGCAGGGATGGGGACAGACTGGCTACAGCCAGCTCATGCTGATAGCTATACTCTACTGAAGTGGCCCAGGCCCAGATCTGGCTCACTCCTGATTCTTGATCTGGAGTCCCTGCTGGGTTCTAAGTTCCCTTAGCTTCTGGTGCTGGCCCATCTTAACATGGCCACTGACTATAGGGGAATAACCAGGGCCAGGCTGTGTCCGTATGGCCGTCCTGTCCCTACAATAGGTCATTCCCTTTGGAGAGCTGAATAATCAGCTCCGTAGTGGCGGATTCCTCAGCAAGTCCAGCCAAGGGGAAACTGACTCGTGCCCAGCTATCTGCTGTGCACTGTCACCCTAAGGTTGGTACCGCCTAGGTGTTGGGAGCAGTGAGACCCCAGATCCTGAATTTCTTGTAATCCCCTGATCTGAGTGCCTACAGCTGCTCTGAGCACGAGACCTTCAGGAGCTCCTGATGGCAGGAGAGTGGTTTCTGGTGGGTTTGGCTGGGGCGTGGCTATCTCTATATAATCTGCCCCTGAACACAATAAAGGGGGCATTCTTGGGGAATTCAAGGATGACCCGTCTCTCTCTCTCTCTCTCTCTCTCTCTCTCTCTCTCTCTCTCTCTCTCTCTCTCTCTCTCTCTCTCTCTCTCTCTCTCTCTCTCTCTCTCTCTCTCTCTGTGTGTGTGTGTGTGTGTGTGTGTGTGTGTGTATGTGTGTGTATTTTAACCTCCAGCCCCTTGCCCGAAGCTCGGTAACTGGGTGTCAGCGCACCAAACGCAGACACGGGGGCACAGTGCGTGGCACCTGGGTTTTCCCTGACTGACTGAGGAGAAACAGGTGGTCCTCTCTGGAACTGTCACAGCCTCCAGGCTGACCGTTTGACTGGGAAACTGCTCCTATTTCCCTACCTACAGATCTGCTGCCCAGATGGAGAAAGGCAAAAATCTGGGACTGGATTGTGGCCCTGCTGCAGATCTACCTGCTCTCTGCCCTAGAGCCAGCTTGTTGCCAGGAGCCTGCTGTGGCCTGTGCAACTGGGAAGCTGTAGGCCCCTCCTCTCTCCTATACTACATATTAGCAGTACTGGGAATATGGGGAAGATAGCTTTGATACTTGGGCAAGATGGGGGAAGGTGTGCTCCACAGTCCCACGCCAGGCAGACAGATGCCCTGGAGCCGACCCACAGTCTGTCTGTACCTCGCCTTTTAGACCTGCTTCCAACTGGGGTCTGGAGGTTATACACTCCAGCAGGGTATGACCCTCTCGTTCACCCTTAAAAACCGAATGCTGTGCAGTTAAGAGAAGATGGCCGTGGTCAGAACGGTCACCAGGAAGGGACACATGAGCCAGGCACAGTGTAGAAACAGGTGTGGGGCCAGGCAGCTGAACACACAAGGATTACTTTGAGGGGCTTCCTGTATCTGTACGGACTTCCTGTGTCCTAGCAGGTGTGCACTGTGTGGCTCCAGGGTTAAGGGAAAGCAAAACCCCAGAGGAGTTCCTGACTGGGGTGTAGGCAGTATAGGTGCTCACCTCTCCAGCTGAGGACATATAGCCTCATCCTTTCCCTCCACTGTTTCTAGGTGGGGTGACCTGTGCCCAGTGGCTGGCACTGCGGTCTAGACAGCAGGGGCAGGGCCTGAAGCCCAACACCTGAAACATAATCCTCCTTGGAGCCGGGGTCCTTATACTTCCCCACAGTCAGAACAGGGAGTGGTATCAGGATCCTGGATCCTGGGGCACATCCCTGCTGCCATCCTGACCCAGGGAACCAAGTCCCGGTTGGCAGGCTGATGTGGGTGCAGGACAGCTCCAAGGTGGTGAATCTATGCCTCTCATGCTTACTCTCACATCGCCATGAGCAGCTGGCAGCCTGCCCTCCTGGCTGCTGCTTTGGCGCGTGCCCCCAGGGACCGCACCAGTTGATTCTGCTTGACGACAGCCCTGACTGCTGTATCTCCAAAGAAACCAGCCTCAGGGAGCAGTGAGGAGAATCTACGTGGGAACCTAGTCCCAGAGTGGCTGAGCCCATTAACCCCTGAGGGCCAAGCTGTAGGCAGCTGGCTTGGCCCTGTAGTGGCTTCAGGGTGGACCTCATCTCTCCTAAATGCAGCTGGGCTCACATTTCCCCCATCAGCCCCTGGCCTAGGTCATCCAAGGAGTCCAGGTGAGCAGGGTCCTGGAGACCTCAGGTTGAAAGCATCTGGGACTTGGGTTATACCAGTAGACAACGGAGACACGGAAGGTCTGCCCTGCAATGTCCTTCCTGGCTTCTGACCCCGGAGGACTCAGAAGCTTGTGGCAGAGGTGGCTAGGGTACAGCCCAGGGAAGAGATGCTCCAATGGATGTGTTCTCCGAGGAAGGCAGCAGGCAGGGAGTGAACAGTACGAAACAGGGGCTATTCCAAGGGGCTGTAGGCTAGAAAAAAACCCAAGGTTCCTCTAGGAGGGGTTGCTTGGCTGTGCGGCACATGAGCTCGCCCATCAGATTAAGGGCTTTAGTTTTTAACTGGTGTTAGCCCAGAAGAGAAGAGTCTGCCTAGAAATAGCCCATGGAAGAGAGAACCCAGGATGGAGAGGCTAATTTAAAACAGGCCTAGAGCCTGGTCATGGTGTTTCACGCCTTTAATCCCAGCTCTTAAGAAGCCGAGGCATGTGGATCTCTGTGAGTTCAAAGCCAGTCTGGTCTACAGAGTGAATTCCAGGACAGCCAGGGTTACACACAGTGAGACCCTGTCTCAAAATCAAACATCCCCTACCCCCTAAATTAAATAAAACAATGAAAACAGGCCTGGAGGCTACCAAGAGAACTCTGGTGTGGTGGCATCCATCCAATGTCACTGTTTCTATGGATGACCCAGATCACTCTCTGGCTATCAACAAGTTTTCAGGTGCCCTGGGATCCCCAATCTGAAGACTAGGAAGGATATGGAGCCTCAATTTAAAAAAAAAAACTGAGCAAGGGCCTGGCTTAAAGAGCACACAGCTTAGACGTCCTCAGGTGGGTGGACTCATGGTGAAGCCTGTGGAGGCAGCATACCCAACCCATGGGCCACCAGAAATGTGTCCCTAACCACTGCTTAGCCCCAGCACCCAAATCGCCTCTCAGAGAATGATTGTCACCTGCAGTCAAAGTGACCCTCAGGCTCTTGGAAGCTCACCAACCCTTCCTGCCTCTTCCTAGTTCCTTGCAGCCTTCAGGAGAATGTGGTATCTTTCACCTCTGAAGTCTCTGGGCTCCTGGGTTAGATTGAGATGACGATGGTCCTTAGGTAGCTGGGTCAGGAGGCACCAGGTCTACTGCAGGTGACAGACTGCAGAGGAGAGGGCTGGCCAACCTAATTATCAAATGCACAGTGGAGAAGCCAGTGAGCCAGATAAGTAGCTTATCTCCCACCAAGCAGGAGAGAGGACCCCAGTGGCCAGGCCCAGACCCATATGAACTCCCTGTAGATGTTCCCAGCTGGGACCAGGGACCCATATCTATGCACTAGAGAAGGGTTTGGTAAAGTGATATGTGTGTTTATACACACACACACACACACACACACACACAGGGTCTTACCGCATATCCTCAGCTGGCCTGGAACTTATTATGTAGACCAGGCCAGCCTCAAACTCTTAGAGATCCACTTGCCTCTGCCTCTATAGCGCTGAGACTAAAGGTGTGCACCACCACACCTGGCTATAAAATGATATTTAGAAGACAATGAAACAATTCAGTGGCTGATTCACATGCAAGGCACACTGGGTGGCCTGGAAGAGCCTAGCATAGGTGGTAAATCTATGAGGAAAATGGAAGCCTAACTGTGAACTTCTGGCTGGTGCCAAATAAGTAAGTGCTGTGTGGTTATTTTGTTTGTTTGTTTACTCTTATGAATGTCCAGCCTTAGCTTGGCTTGTTTCTAGCCAGCTTTTATTAAATTATCCTGTCTATGTTTTGCCTCTGGGCTTTTACCTTTCTTTATTCTATATACCTTTCTTTCCTTCTTAGTCCGCAGCTGGCTTTGTGACTGGGGGCTGGGCCCTAGCATCCTCCTCTCCTTTTCCTTTTCTTGCTCCCCCTCTTCTCAAGCCTAGATTTTTCCTAACATTTATCCTTTCTGCCTGCCAGCTCCACCTATTTCTCACTCCTCCCTAGCTATTGGCCGTTCAGCTCTTTATCAGACCATCGGGTGTTTTAGGCAAGCAAAGTAACACAGCTTCAAAGAGAGTTAAACAAATGCAACATAAAAGAATGCAACACATCTTTGCATCATTAAAAAATATTCCACAGCATAAACAAATGTAACACATCCTAAAAACTAAATTCCACAACAATGCTGTGTCACCACATTTCAAATAATGACTCAAACCCTCTCATCTATGGTTCCTGGTACCCACGGTCCACCATGGCCTGAAGATAGTAAGTGGAAAACTTTAGAAAAAAACAACTGCTAAGTTTTAGATAGCTTTTAACCCGGTGCATCGTTACAGTGGTTCAACGCTGTTACTGTTGTCGTTAATCCTGAGTGTGCCTGACAAGTTAAACTTTATCATCGATACAGAGGTGTAAAACATCTGCACTGGAATCGATACCGTCTACAGTTGCTGGTGTCTTGGAAGATGTTCCTGCAAACAAGGAGGACATTGTGTATCCAGAAGTGGAATAAACCGGAAAGAGGAATGAAGATTTATGGTCACACTGCAGGGAGGCTGAAAGCTGTGCTTAGTGAAAGCAGCCAGAGAGAAGGGCTACGCGGGCAAGGATTCCTTTGTGCTGGTTTATTTTTGCCAACGTGACACGAAATGGAGTCACACAGACCAGAATCAACCTCTACTGAGGAACTGCCTCCATCAGATTGGCCTGCGGGGATGTTTGTGGGGTATTTTCTTGATTGATGTTGATGTGGGAAGGCCTAGCACAATGTGGACAGTGCCACCCCTGGGTAGGTTGTCCTGGGATGTATAATAAAGCAGGCTGAGCTAGGCGGTGGTAGCACATGCCTTTAATCCCAGCACTCAGAGACAAGAGACAGGCAGATCTCTGTGGTCTACAGAGCGAGTTCCAGAACAGGCTCCAAAGCTACACAGAGAAACCCTGTCTTGAATAACAACAACAACAACAAAAAACCCAAAAAACAAACAAACGAACAAAAGAAAAGAAAGAAAGGAAGGAAGGAAAGAAAGAAAAGCAAGCAAGCAAGTGAGCAGCTGAGTAAGTAGCATTTTGTGCTCTGCTTCAGTTCCTGCCTCCAAGTTACTACCTTGAGTTCTTGCCCTGGCCTCCCCCATGATGATGACAACTTGTAAGCCAAATAAAGCCTTTCTTCCCCAAGGCTGGTTTAATCAGTGTCTTATCACAGCATCAGAGAAGCAAACTACACACAACAACCTACAGCAAGAAGCAGACTAGATGGTCCTTCAAGAACTGCTTGGAGCGACCGGGTGGTGGTGGCGCACGCCTTTAATCCCAGCACTTGGGAGGCAGAGGCAGGCGGATCTCTGTGAGTTTGAGACCAGCCTGGTCTACAAGAGCTAGTTCCATGACAGGCTCCAAAGCCACAGAGAAACCCTGTCTCGAAAAACCAAAAAAAAAAAAAATAATAATAAAAGAACTGCTTGGAGCGATGTGTAAAGATAGGAAGTAAAAGAATAATGACAGGTGGTAAGGGTGGTAAGGGAGTAGCAGGGAATAGTAACTGGGTATAAGAATTCCTTCTCAGGCAGGGTGTGTGTGTGTGTGTGTGTGTGTGTGTGTAGAGCTCTTCTATAATCGAGGGTATTGCTCAACTCTGTGAACGCATGACAAACCTAGCCGATTTACACTCCATGCAGGCAAGAGCCTGGCATCTGCACATCCCCAAAGCTGTTACAATCAAACTCACAGCACAGCTTTCCTTGACACCATCTGAATGGGGTGTTCTGGCTCACACCTGTAATCTCAGCACTCTGGTTGCGTAGGCAGGAAGGAGGATGGCTGCAAATCCAAGGCCAGCATGAGCTACATAGTGAGTTTCAGGCCCAAACACCACCCCTCCACCAAACCTGGCGCCAAACAGTAACAACAAGCTATTTGAACATGGCATTGGCTTCCATAAGTTTATATGAAGATAAAACCATAAATACAGAAAACCACAGTCAGATCATTAAAATTATTTTTTTTCACAAACCACCTGCACATAATTTTCTTTTATCATTTCCTGGCAATCTACTTGTACAGCAGAGCTTAAATCATCTAGCAAGAGCAGAGGCATTTAAAACTTCATTTCCTCTCGCTTTTGCGTTAACTTCCAGAAAGAAAAAGAACAGGGGTACTGACTGCAGGAGAGGCATCCATGTGTCATGAGGGGCCAGAGCCACTCTGAGGTCCCCAAGTGCCACATGGCAGCCTAGAGGCTCTAGGGTGGCTACCTGGGACTCTGGAGTCTGCACCCCTCTGCTCTCTGATACTCTCCTGAACAGCCTTCAGGTCCCTGTGACACTTAAGAAGACCGTGCTGGGCAATGGAGGATCCCTTTCTCATACCATTCAGCCAGCAGAAACGTGAGCTGCGTGTAGCTGAGGAACCTGAAGGTAAATCATCCCAAGAGTCCATGGGTCTGGGGAACAGAAACATCCTGGTGACACTGTTTCTCTGGGACATTCCTGCTGTCAGAAGTGGGGCTTCTTCTAAGGAGTAGAGCACGCATGTGTGTGCGTGTGTGCATGCGTGCGTGCATGCGTGTGTGTGTGTGTTTATACACACAAATTGCCATCACATGTTCCTTTCTCCAAAGCTATTTTGATTTTAAAAATGTTTATTTAAGCCAGACGGTGGTAATACACGCCTTTAATCCCAACACTCAGGAGGCAGAGGGAGGAGGATCTCTGAGTTTGAGGCCAGCCTGCTCTACAGAGTGAGTTTCAGAACAGCAAGGACTACACAGAGAAATCTGTCTCAAAAAGTGCTTATTTATTTTATGTGTATGGATGTTTTCCCTGTACATATGTCTGTGCACCGTGTGCATGCCTGGTGTCTGAGGAGGCCAGAAGAGAATACTGAATCCGCTAGGACTGAAGTTAAGATGTGAACTCCCATATGGGTGCTGGGAGTTGAACCCAAGTCCTCTGGGAGAGCAGCACCACTGAGCCCCCTCTTCAGCCCTGAATTACAATTTTTTTGTTTTGTTTTTCAAGACAGGGTTTCTCTGTGTAGCCTTGGATGTCCTGGAACTCATTCTGTAGACCAGGTTGACCTTGAATTTACAGAGATCTGCTTGTCTCTGCCTCCCAAGTACTGGGATTAAGGTCACGTGCCACCATGCCCAGCTTCCCCTTTTTTATAATTAGGTTTTTTTTTTTTTTTTGGTAGCTTCTGATTAACCCTTAAGTCCATGATCCATTCTAAGTTTTGTATGTGACAAACAGTGGCTTGCCTGTTATTGTGTCTTTTGTTGAATACCCCTTTTCCACCGAATTGATTTTACACATCAGTGTTTCCCTTCTGTGCCAGAACCACGTGGTTTTGATGACCACAGCTTTACTGTAAGTCTTGGAATTGTTTTTTTGTTCCTTACAGTTGTTCTGGCCATTCTAGGTCCTTTAGATCTCTATAAGAGTATTCAGGTCAAGTTGCCATTTCCTATGCCTGAAAAACAACTGTCACTTTACAATTTTTTTTTTAAATAATTTATTTAACTTTATTTTATATACATTGGTATGAAGGTATCATATCCCCTGGAACTGGAGTTACAGACAGTTGTGAGCTGCCTTGTGGGTGCTGGGAATTGAACCTAGGTCCTCTGGAAGAACAGTGAGTGCTCTTTATCCACTGAGCCATCTCTCCAGCCCCTGACTTTACAATTTTTTCTAACAGATTTATTTATTTTATTTTATGTGTATGAGTGTTTTGCCTGTGTGGGTGTATGCACGCTATGTCTGTGCTGAGGTCAAGAGAGGACATTGGATCCCCTGGAACTGGAAATATAGATGGTTGGGAGACACCCTGGAAGTGCTGGGAACTGAAGAACAGAAAGCGCTCTTAACCAATGACCTGTTGCTCCAACTCCTTGTCATTCTTTTTAATTTTCAATTAAATAATTGAATTTCAATATTTCAATTAAATAATCATGTTTCATAAGAAGCCGCAGCAAAGCCTAAGTCTGGCATCCCCCGTGGAGGCGTCTTGTGCAGCTCTTGGGCGTCTCAAGCATAGGCCTGGCATCCTCCGTGGAGGTGTCTTGTGCAGCTTTTGGGCGTCTCAAGCATAACTGGCATCCTCTGTGAGGTGTCTTGGGCAGCTCTCGGGCCTCCGTAAAGCCAGGACTCAAACTGTCAAAAGTTGTCACTTGGGCTTCACTTGTGGACCAGTGTTTGCAGCTTGTCTCCTGGCCTGCATTTGTGTATTTCCATGACATTTCATCTTGAGTGTTGAGTCAGTCAGCCAATCCTGGGTCAGCGTGTTATCACAGCCCCCCCACAGGAGAACTCCACTGTTATCCCCTGAGTCACACTCTCCACCCCTTCATCAGACCCTGACAACCATTAATTCTTTCTTCATCTGCTATTGGTTGGACACGAAGTACCTACCCCAGTTGTGAGCTAACTGGCTCATGGGTGGGCTAAGGAACTGGAGAGCTCATACTGGAGCCATCAGGAGCTGGGGCAGCTGGAGGACGTGAGTCACAGGGGTGTGCATCTGCAGAGGACATTTGTCCCTGCCTGCCCCCTCAGCTTCCTGGCTGACAGGAGACTGGCTTTCCTCTGCCACATGCCCTTTTTACGCTACCGCTAAAAAGCAACAGAGCCTGCACGGGTGGAAACCTCTGGAATCCTGAGCCAAATTCCTCCTATAAGTCACAGTGACAGTTTCTATAATCTTGTCATTTTAGAGATATGTTGAATTATACAATAAAAAACCTTTGAGACTAGCTATCTTCCTTGAATCCTTAATAATCACCCAAATTACTGCACACACCAACAGCATGTCCCTTTTTTACTTCTGAATATTATGCCATTATGTGGACTTACTGAGGTTTGTTTAGCTGTTAAAGGACACAGATTATTTCCTCTTCCAGACACTTACAAATAAAGCACCTTTCTACCCCCGAGCAGACGTCTGTGCGCGTGTGCTTTCTCTCTGCTCGGGAACAAATGTCCAAGAGCAGAAACGCTGGGGTGGAAGGTAAGTGTACCCTTACGTTTTTCTTTAAATTAGTAAGATTTATTTTTATTGTGTCTTTTGTTGAATACCCCTTTTCCACCGAATTGACTTTACACATCAGTGTAAAGTAAAGCTTTAGGGTCGCAGTAAAATTAAGCTGAAAGTAGACTTCCTGTAGACTCCCTGACCCCCCAGCCTCTGGCACCTTCCATGCCCCGAGGCTCCTTTTCTGTGATTGACCTACCATCCGTAGACACCAGCTGTGTCTCACTGCACCACTTCCAGCTCTAGTCCCTGGGCTCCCCTCCTCACCCCGGAAGTCACTGATTTCATGAGTGTTTTCTGCCTTCACCAGGATATCATGTTGGGTAGCCACCGGGTCTAGGCTCTTCAGACTTTCTTCTACTTAGTCAAATACATTTCCCTCCCCCCATGTCTTTCCATGGACGGATGGTTCGTTTCTTCCCTGGACCATGCTTACTCATCCATTACACTGTAAGAATGCCTCAGCTGCTTTCAGGTTCTTGTAATTAAAAACTGGTTGCTATAAACATTCATGTTCGGGGTCTGGGTGAACATGTGTTCGGGAGTCAGCTGCCTCATTCTACAAAAGCATGTACCCCACGTTTTGCCAGCAGCAGTGATGGGAGCCCAGGATCCTTCCACATGCTGCTTGCCACCTGTCTTCTTCATACAAGTGGCTGCCCAGGTCTTTGGACAATTTATGTGTTATTATTGAGTGTGTGTGTGTGTGTGTGTGTGTGTGTGTGTGTGTGTGTGTGTGAGAGAGAGAGAGAGAGAGAGAGAGAGAGAGAGAGAGTTCTTCGTATATTTCAGACAATTCTTTATCAAACACGGCTTTTGCATACACCATCCCACCATCTGCCATGTCTTCCCACACTCTTAACATCGTCTTTCCCAGAGCAGGAGGCTTTAAGTTTAATTAAGGTGTTGTTTTTCTTGGCATTTGTGGTAGCTTGAATGAGAAGGGCCCTCAAAGGCTCACATGTTTGAATACTTGGTCTCCAGCTGGTAGAACTATTTGGGAAGGATTAGGAGGTGTGGCCTTGTTGGAGAAGGTGTGTCCTGGGAACAGGCTTTGAGGTTTCAAATCATCATCCCCAGTGTGCTCTCTCTGCTCCCTACTTACAGATCCAGATTTGAGCTCTCAGCTGTTCCTGCTGCCCTGCCTTTGCTCAGCCATCATGGACTCTAATTTCTGAAGCCATAGGCTAATTAAATGCTTTCTTTCATAAGGTGTATTAGTCGTGGTGTTTTGAGACTAAGACAGCACTTGTCCTGTTTGATGCTTTCTGAGCTTCCTGAAGGTGTGACCTGTTATTTGACATTGATTTTGGAGAAACTCTCAGTTACTGTTGCATCAGATATTTCCTCTGCTTCTTCCTTTATTTGTCTGTCTGTCCCTCATATGTGGGTGTTACACTTTTGGGGTGGGTAAAGTTCCTGGATGAACTGTTTATTGAGTTCTTTTCCTCTCTTTCTCTGTTTTAGTTAGGGTTTCTATTGCTACAATGAAAACACCATGACCAAAAAAGCAAGTTGGGGAGAAAAGGGTTTATATGGCTTACACTTCCATATTGCTCTTCATTATTGAAGGAAGTCAGGACAGGAACCTTAAGCAGGGCAGGATTCCAGAGGCAGGAACTGATGCTCAGTTATGGAGGAGTGCTGCTTACAGGCTTGCTCCTCATGGCTTGCTCAACCTGCTTTCTTAAGAACCCAGGACCACCAGTTCAGGGATGGCACCACCCACCATGGGCTGGACCCTTCCCCATTGATCACTAATTAAGAAAATGCCTTACAGCTGGATCTCATGGAGGCATTTTCTCAGCTGAGGCTCCTTCCTCTCTGATGGCTCTAACTTGTGTCAAGTTGGTATACAAAACCAGCCAGTACTCTCCTACATTTATTTATTTGTTCTTCTTTCTCTGTCTTCGTGGTGTGTGTGTGTGTGTGTGTGTGTGTGTGTGTGTGTGTGTAGGTAAGGAAGTCAGAGGATAACTTGGGGAAATTGGTTCCTTCTCTCTACTATGTGGGTCCCAGGGATGGAATTGAGGTCATCAGGGTTTGTGGTGAGCTCCTTCACTAAGCCATATCACAGGACCTCTCTCTCCCTCCTACCCTCCCTCCCTCCCTCCCTCCCTCCCTCCCTCCCTCCCTTCCTTCTTTCCTTCCTCCCTCCCTCCCTTCTCTCTTCTCTCCCTTCCTCCCTCCCTCCCTTCCTTCTTTCCTTCCTTCCTCCCTCCCTTCGCTCCCCTCTCCTCTCCTCTCCCCTCCCCTCCCCTTCCTCTCCTCTGTCCTCTCCTCTCCTCTTCCCCTTTCCCTCCCTCCACACCCCCATCCTGCTGTTTAGCCCAGTATGGCCAGAACTCTGGATCCCCCTGCCTCAGTGTCTCAAGCACTGGGGTGACTAGTACAACCACACATACTTCTTTTCAGTTTCTATTGTCATGACCCTGAGCTCAGAGAACCTTTGCTCAGCTGTGTTTGACCGCTGCACATGGTCATGGGTGTTTCCACTTCTGTTTGGTGGTTTTGGTTTCTTGGTTCCTTTGTACCCTTTCCTAAGACTCTACCTCTGTGTTTTCATTGCCTGATGGGTTCATTCATCATTTCCTCTATCAGAAGAGCCCTTAGCGCCCGTGTCAGAGCTGGGTTACATCTGCAGGAGCTCCTGTCTGATTCTCCAGCACTTCCATCACCCTTGACTAGGGTTCTGAGGCTGCCTCTGCAGACTTTGCTTTGCCTTTTGACATGCTTGTCAGTCTTGCTCAAAGTTGGCCATGATGAACAGGTAAGAGCAAGTGCAGTTAAGTAGCCTTGTCCTTGGTGACCAACATTTTAGCCTATGATCCTGGGCTAGGGGCTGAATTGGTACTTCTCTCCTGTTACCTACTTGGCAGCTGCCTCCTGAGGGAACTGCCAGGAAGGCCCAGTGCTCTGGGCTTTGTAAATGGCTCCTTTCCCTCCCCCACAGGGGTCTACAACAATGATTCCCCCAACCCCCAACATCACAAACAGGCTGATAACTTGGTGAATCTCAGGAGAAAAAAAAATCATGAAAATTGGATCTCCTGGTAGGTCCCAGGAAAGACCTGGCTGGGAACTGTTTTGGGGAGCGGCAACCTGCTTCCCTATTGCAATGGTCTGACGCCTCTGCTCCAGGAGTCCCGATTCTCAGGGTCCATCTCTCTGGCTTTGGAACCGTGGTTTTGCTTCTTTCTGGTTAGTGTCTTGCTGCTGGTAGGAGGAAGTTCCTGTTTGGCTTTGTGAGAAGCGTCTAGTTGATTTCCTGAGAAGCTGAAGCTCCTGCTGGGATCTTGTGGGCCAGCGTTCTGCACAGATCAACCCGAGTGTCTTCTGAGCCGTGAGTGAGCTTTGGTCAGTCCTTCACTCAGACACTTGTGCTTTCTCCCAGCAATGCCTTGCTGTCATCAATTTTAAAATCAGCTTGCTCATTTCCAATTATAAAGTGACACTTGTTCATTGGGGAGAATTGTGAAAAGACAGAAAAGTACAGAAACTGTTCTGAACGTTGGGGGTGGAACTCTCATCCCACCATACAGAAAGAAGAGCAGTTGGCACGGGCTTCCCCGATGCTTGGTTCTCTGTCCTCTTTACGTGTACTTGTTACCATGCAAAGTCACATGGTGTAGATCATGCAGTCCCACCCTTCGCCAAATGCTCGCCTCACGCTTTGTGGTTCCCATTGACAGGCAAGGCACATCCGTCACGTCCTCACTGTGCATGCTGAGCCCACTGCTGCCATGGGCATGGGACTCTCCCAGTTCCACTTCTTTCTCGGCATTGACCCTCCACCCCTCACCAACCTTGTGTCCTCAGCCTTGCTAGCTCTTCTTCTTGTTTCTGCTTTTGAGAAACGGCCTGGGTTTGGTTGATGGTGGAGGTGGGGACTGAGTCATCTGGCCAATTTGCTGTTTAAATTCCTAGACACTAAATTGCTGGGTTGCAGGTCACAGAGCATTTAGAATCTGTGCTGCCAAATTGCTTCCAAAAATGTTTTCTAATTTGCATACAGCAGAGCCCAGCTCTTCAGCCAGTCAGTCAGAACCCATTACAGGAGAGTTCCCAGACATGGAAGCCTCCTACACCTACTCCCCGGCAGTCCTGTGGGAGCCTAAGCATCAACAGTGCGGGGCATCAACAGGGCTGGGTACCAACAGAGCTGGGTATCAACAGGGCTGGGCATCAACAGTGCCGGGTATCAACAGGGCTGGGCATCAGCAGGGCTGGGCATCAACAGGGCTGGGCATCAACAGCACTGGGCATCAGCAGGGCTGGGCATCAATAGGGCTGGGCATCATCAACAGGGCTGAGCATCATCAACAGTGCTGGACATCAGCAGGGCTGGGTACCAACAGAGCTGGGCATCAACAGGGCTGGGCATCAACCAGGCTGGGCATCAACAGGACATCAACAGGACTGGGCATCAGCAGGGCTGGGCATCAACAGGGCTGGACATCAACAGGGATGGGTATCAGGAGGGCTGGGCATCAGCAGGGCTGGGCAGTGCCAGGAAAGCGTCCCCGTGGGCCCTGAGTACAGCCAGTTGTAGGCACACACACGAGCGCTGGGATGACTGGCAAGCCGGGAGACCACGGATTCCCTCTTCCCTTTACAGGGCCGGCCTGCCCATCCACATTCTTGTCCCCCTAACTTCCACAGCTAGGTGGCCTTAGGCCCTGTCAAGATGGACCATGTGAGACTTTGCTTCTCACTGTAACAGCCACCCAACAGGAATTCTGTGTGCCTTAGTCTACTTCAGTAGTTGAGCCAGCCTACATCCAGTTCCACTCAGCCCTTAGGGGCACCAAGCTGGGGAAGTCCATGGCTGGCAAATCAGTCAGGCCCTGCCCTCAGGTTTGAGGATACCACTTTCTCTTCTCCCCACTCCTCCTCTTCTAACCTTCACCTTCTCCAGAAATAACAAAATTCTCCAGTGGTTTTCCATACTAAGTCCTCCAGGAGTCCTGTATTAGCCTGAAGACCCTTACTTCTGTCCTCCCTAGCTCCTGTAGCTCTGGCAGAGCCTGGCCCAGGCAGCGTAAATGCAGCCCCATTCCACCCTTCACTCCCGACTTTCCCTGGCCTGCCACAGCCAAGCAGCTCCTTGGTTTGATGTCCCTCGCTGTTGACCTTCCTCCTGTGGACGCATGGTCCAGAATGTGTGGCCAGGCTGGGCCACCGTGCTCTGCCCAGGTGAGCGTGGGCCTGGACTCCCAGAAGGTACTCTCACACACGTCGAGGTCAGCCCTGTTTTGTTCGTGTCCTAAGGATGTGACCAATGCAACCCAGGATGTCTCAGAGCCAGACTACTTTAACTTTGTTAAGTTCATGCACTGACACCCCCTACTCCTCCCACCCACCCCTGCCAATCACAGACTGTTTAAGTAGGGTAACTTGAGGCAGCAAGTGCCTTAGCTCTGAATATTGCAGGGGAGAAATCTGGGGTCAGCCGTGCTCTCCCTCCTCTGCCTGTGCTCAGCCTGCCAGTGTCTCACTGGCGCTCACCTGCATCCAGGGTCTGGGAATCTGCAGATACCATCCAAGTGCCCTTCACCAAGGGTCCTGCTGGCCTCTGCGTACTAGTGCCCTTGTGTTGGACTGGAATTCAGGAGCTGGAAGAAGAGCTAGGCTCTGACTCACTTTTCACAGGACAAGGTGCTGTGACTCCCCTCTCCTTGCAGAAGCTGTGCATCGGTGGGCATAACTAGCTCAGTTAGTAGACCTTGTGCTACCGACAGTTCAAAGTCCCCAGGCAGCAAGTCCAGGCCTTCTGGACTTGGTGTCACTCTCTGGACCAGTCATTCCTGATCGCTCTACACCAGGCCGAGCAGGAAGGAGCACTGGTTATATATTGAGCAGAATCCAGCCAACATATTGGCTACCCTACATGTCATCGGTGTCAGTAGTGACACTGACCAGGGAGGACATGCCAAGACACACACAGTGGTTGATCAGCCTCATGATGCCTTTTACCAGGAAGCAGGCAGGCACGAGTCCAGAATGGCTCCAGCAGATAGATGGGCTGATGTCTGGAGGGTGGGGAGCTGATGCTGGAGTTCTCTCCGACTGGAGTCTGTATGGCTTTAACTTCCTGCTGAAGGCTCAACAGTTGGGATCTCTTGAATTAGCTTACTCAGGTTCCAGGCCAAAAGGGGAAGAGAGGGACCAGACATGGTCAGTAAACATCAGAAATGGAGTCAGACTCTGTTCTTCTCGGGAGTGGTTCTCATCAATTAGACCCCATGTAGTACCACCTGGCTAGCCTGCTTCACGCTGCAGTCACCAAAGCTATCATCTTCAAGTGTCTGGAATAAAGAGCTGCAATCAGCAGTCAGGGTGGTACATCTGTCCTGTGGTGCAGTGTAATACACTGCCTTATCAAAGTAGAAGATAAGCACATACGGTTGAGCACAGGGTTACGACTTGGCCAGGTGCTGCTGCTGATCTGGGCCAGGCTTGGCTGACCTTTGCCTCCTTATTTAGGATGACCCAATCTCAATTCTGGGAGTTGGTTGGCCTTTAGCTGCCTCAACCACCCTCCAGCCAATTGGCTTGGGTTTGCTCTTGTGGACTGAGCAAGGCAGGGAGGGGGAAATTTCAGGGTTGCTAGGTCCTCCATCATTCCCTCTTTCCCTCTCTTTCTCTCTTTTTCTTCCTTCCTTGCTTACTTCCTCAATTTTATTGATGTATATTTTACATACTACAAAATTATTTTGTTTTAGGTGTTCTCCACACGCCAGAGGCCATGCCTACTCATGGGCAGTCACTCCTGTGTCCATCTTCAGAATCACCAAATATTCTTCCTGACTGGAAATTCTGTAGAACTTTCACTCAGCATAATGATATGGTACCAGGACCAGAACCTTGTTGGATGCTGCTGTGTAGTGGACCAGACCTCGTCCATTCCCAGGAGAAGCAAAGAGGTATTTCTAGCTTGGGTGGTCATTGATAACAGTTATGAATGTTCATGAACAAAATTATGTCAGCGTAGAAGTTAATTTCTCCTTTCCCAACATCTAGGAGCGCAATCATGGGGCCATGGGAAAATCTGTGCATAGCCTTTGAAGGCTACAGATGGTCTCAGAGCAGCTTCTGTGCCTTCGCTTACCCACAAGCAACACAAGCGTCTCCACGCCACCTCTCTAATCCTCACTATCCACAGCCATTCCTCCTGTGTGCAATGTGTGTCCCACTGTGGGTTGGATCCGCATTCCTCTACTAAGGTTGCCACTGGAAAAGTATCTGCATGTGTACTTTGGAGAAATATCTGTTGGCCATTTTTATTTCATTATTTTGAGTCTCATTAAATAGTCCTGACAGGTCTGGAACTCATTCTGTAGACCAGGCTGGCCCTGAACTCACAGAGATCCACTTGGCTCTGTCTCCAAGAGCTGGGATTAGAGGAGTATACCACCACATCCAGTTTAGCCATTTAGAAACCCAAGATTTATTTATTCTTTATCTAATGTATACAAGTTTTTACCTTCATGTATGTCTGTGTACCGTGTGTGTGTGTGTGTGTGTGTGTGTGTGTGTGTGTGTGGTCTAGTGCTGAGGCCAGAAGAGGATGTTGGATGTCCTGGAACTGGAATTACAAATGGTTGTGAGCCACCATTTGAGTTCTGAGAAGTGAACCCAGATCCTCTGCAGGAGCAGCAAGTGTTCTGCTGAACCACCTCTCTAGCTCCTGGCCTTTTATCATTGAGTTGTATGGTATACACACAGTTATGGATACAAGTTCTTTATCAGACAGTGACTTGACTATTTCTCCCATTTTTGTGAGCTGGTACTCTTACCAGCAGACCATAAGTGTGTAGGATTATTCCAGACTCTTAATTCTAGTCCATGGATCTATATTTGACAAAGATCACATTGTATTTGATTACTGTAATTTACTATAGTAAATTTTGTGTATGTGTGTGGTATGCATGTATGTGTGTGTGTGTGCACATATTTGCACACGCATACAGAGGCCAGAGAAAGACATTCGGTGTCTTCCTCAATTGCTCTCCACCTTACTTTTTGAGACAAGGTCTTTAACTGATCCCAGAGCTCCCAGTTTGGCTGGACTGAAAGCCAGCGAGCTCTAGACTCCACCTGCCTCCCCGTTCCTGGGATTACAGTTGCATGCTGCCATGTCCAGATTTTTACATGGATGCTAGCTACCCAAACTCAGTCTTCACGCTTGCAAGGCAGGCACTTTACCAACCGAGTCATTCTCCAGCCCCTAGCATAGGAAGTTTTAACATCAGAAAGCTGTTTCATTTTTTATTTTGCATATTTTGGACACTTTCATATGAATTTTAGGATCAATGGCTAATTTATATAGGAATCAAAACAAATAAAAAGAGCCAGCGGGGACTGTTGGACTGCACTGAAGATGAATGCTGGGGGGGGGGGTATTCATGCTGCCTCATAGTACTGACCTGTCAATCCATGAACGTGGGGTCCCTTTTCGCCCACATCTTCCTTTGCCTCTGCTGTGTGGCCAAACTTTTCATGGGGAGATGGGGAACCACCGGTTTTCATGGGGTTACTTACGGGAATATATGTAATGATGTTACTTACATGAGCAGAAATGATACAAAGATAGCTACATCACCGAAGCACACCCTAGCATGGGTGACAGCTCACAATCTGGAGCACATTACAGAGTCTGCAGGTGGCTCAACCGGCTGAATGCCCTTTCCACGTCCCTCAGTGGGTCCGCAGCTCAACCAGTCTACACCTCTTCCAGGCAGCTCTGCTGGTTTCTGCTTCCTCTGGGTAGCCTGCTGTGGTCTGAGAGTCTTCTTTGAGGCTTTGCTTCGCTTAAATCTAAGGAGAACTCTCAGCTTTTATTGGTTACTCTGGTAGGGAAGGGCCCTAGGGATTCTGATCAATTTCAGGAACTTCCTGAAGCTATTTTGAGTTGTTGCCCTTCCTGCTTAAGGGACTTCCCTGCAAGTTGGAATGTTTCAGTATCTGAGGAAACTATTACATAACAACGGCCTATTCCATCAACATGTATTTCTCTGTCTGTGTATGTTCCTGCCTAAAGGGCCCAGGCTTGGGACTGGGGCATGACATGTCTACTGAAATTTGTTATGAAGTTCTGGGGTATACATACCCACTAGATTCAAGAAGTGGGGAACTGGGCTCACCTGATGGTGGGAGACAGTGCAAAGCCAAGAGTGTGGACCTGGGTGTGGTGAGATTGCACCCTTTCTGAAACCCTAGCACTGGTGGGGTGATGGTTGAAGACCAGGGCTTAGGCACCTTCAGATGCTCCTAGGGCTTACCTGAGGCTCACGGCCGCTTCTGCTGTCGACCAGTATGGCTGTGGGGTTGCGGCTGGTTCTTGCACTGGACTTACTGCCTTGGGGTTTCTGTCTGGGACTGGCTGGCGCTTGCTCACATGCCGCCAGCCCCTGCAAGCACCAAAGCAGCAGCTGCTTGGCTGTCCTTCCAATGCGTCTTTTTCACAAGGCTGGTCACAAGATTGGTTCCCATTCACGGGAGGTGAAATGGCTTGTGACTGGTCATTTCTGAGGGACAGCTGAAGCCCTATTCTTATGAAAAGCATGGTGCTCTTCATTTCCATCCTCCCTGTCTTAGCCTGGGCCCTTCTGTCCTGTGTAGCAGTCACGGGCCACTGGGAGACCAGGTGTTAGGCCCTATTGAAGCCTAACTGTTCCAGTGTGTGGAGTCAGAAGTGACTGCAGACACTCATGAGCTAGGTTCCGGCTGGTCATGGTTGCAGATGGCTGGGCTCCTGGAGCCTGCAGCACGCAGTGGTGAGGCAGTGACCTAAATGACCGTCTAGTGAACCTGACATGCCACGAAGCTGGTGATGAGAGCCCAGAACAGTGACAGAGCCCAGCTGGCTCTGCTGAGCTGCGCTGAGTATCCAGAAGTACAGTGATGCCATCGGGGTCTCGAACGCTTAGCTTGAGACATGACTGGTGCAGGCACGCTCCTGGTAGTCCACTGTAGCTCAAGGCTGCTGAGCCCCTGTGCCCCAGAGGCATATGCAGAAGGGATGCAGATTGATCACACACACACACACACACACACACACACACACACACACACACACACACACACACACATCTTCCCCAGTCCCTTGGGAGAGTTGGGGTACTGACTGGCAGAGTGGGATTCCAGAATTGTGATGCCAGAGGGAGGCATCAAAACCGCCCGCCTCCCTAGCCCCCAGCCTGCCCTGGCTTGTCAGACGACCTCATGATGACCTCACCTGATGCAGTTGCTTTGCAAGCAGGTGCTGCTGATCCTCCCCACACTTCCTCACTGCCACCCTCACTGCTTTCAAACCTGCAATTAGCATCAGATCCCAGCATGTCCCAGGGGGATAAGTACAAACCTAGTTCGGGAAAAGAAGCCTTCCACATCAAAAGTTTTGCAAGGCTTGCCATTTATAGGGTTAGAAGATGGGGCTGCGTGGGAGGGAAGAAGGAACACGTGGGCTCAGGGCCCTTCTGTACAGGAGTGCGTGCGTGCGCGCTCGCTAGCTCTCTCTCTCTCTCTCTCTCTCTCTCTCTCTCTCTCTCTCTCTCTCTCTCTCTCTCCCTTCCTTCCCCCTCTCTGTTCCCCCTCCCTCTCCCCCCTCAGTGATTTTAGCTGGAGTTACCAGAGGTGTTGCCATGTTTCTTCTTGGTTGCCAGTGACCTCCATGGGTGAGGGTGAGTTGCTAGGGATGTAGGGTTGCTATGGCCATTGGAGAAGGATGTCAGAAGCAGGAGAGAGGAGTCAGCCCAGCTTTGCTCCAAGAGGATTCCAGGGACATTGAGGAACATGTAGGGGTGTGGACGCCTGACATTCTGACAGCTAGGTAGCTGTCCTTCAGGTGGGAACAAACAGGAGTGGCGAGAGCTTGGGTATGGTCTATTCCCCAAAGGTTTATGAATTGGGAGACTGGTTATCAGGGACCATGTTAAAAGGTAGTGGGACTCAGTGGGAGGTCTTAGGTAATTTAGGATGTGACCTGTGAGGGGGTTGGCTCATGGGGCTCCAATCTCTCACTGTGGCTTTCTGTCTGACGATGTGATCTCCTCTCCTACCCCATTCTATGTCCCATTGCCCCCATGACACAGCACACTAAGTGAACCCTCACTAGAGGCCCAGTCAATGGCACTGCCTGACCTTGGACTTTCAGTTTCTGTCCTAGCTTCATTTCTGTTGCTGTGATAAAATACCAGACAAAAAGAAACTTGGGAGAGAAGATATTCATTCAGCATCTAGTCCCTTGCACAGCCTGTCATTGTGGGGAAGTCAAGGCAGCTTGTTACGTCTGGAGTCAGGAGCAGAGAGAGAACAAAAGCATGCGTGCCCTTAGCTCAGGACCCTTTTGTGGTTATCCAGGGTACGACCACTCAGTTTCAGCTCATCATCCCTGTATCATCAATACAACCAGACAGCTCCCAGACACTCTCATGGAAAACCTGAGCTAGACCCTCTTCCCAGGTGACCATCACACGAGGCTGCAGAGATGGCTCAGCAGTTAAGAACACCGGCTACTCTTCCAGAGGGCTCAGGTTCGATTCCCAGCACCCACATGTCTCACAGCTGTTTGTAACTCCAGTCCCAGGGCATCTAACTGCCTCTTCTGGCCTCTGTGGGCACCAGGCACACACATGGTTCAGGCATACATGATGAAACACACATACACACAAATAAAATTAATAAAAAAATAAAATGTCAGAAATTTATTTTAAAAACAAAAACAAACCACAACCTCCAGAACTATGAGCTAAATAATATTTTTTATAAAGTATGTAGCCTCAGGGGCTGAGTTATTAACACAGATGGTGGATCAATGCACCTGAGATACTGGTACCAAAGCAGGTAATGGGGACACTGGGAAGATTTTATTTTAAAAAGGTCAGTCAGTAGAGTTAAAAGAAAATGCATAGATTTGAAGACAAAAAGATATTTAGAACTGGTAAACAAATCTAAGAGCTAACTATTTGGAACAAAAATCAAAAAAAGGAAAGAGAACCCAATGAAGGAAAGAGGAATGTTAAAACACATAAAAGAAGAAAATAATCATAGATAGAGAAAAAGGTTAATTGGAAGAGAACATTTTGAATGCCAAGAAAATAAATAAAGCCTGGTTCAAACATAATTTTTCTAGAAACATATTACAATTAAAAATCATAATTCTATGACAACAGATGTATGAAGATACCTAAAAATATAAACATACCAATTAAGCAGGTCATTCGCACATAGCAACACCACAAAACTCATCAGACCAGACAATCTCACATGGATGTTGCATATTCTTATGGTATTTATTTTTATTTTTAAATGGTGTCAGTGCATTGTGTGTGTGTGTGTGTGTGTGTGTGTGTGTGCGCGCGTGTGTGCCTGGAGTGTGTAGGTGCCCACCAAGGCCAGAAGAAGACGCTGGTTGCCCCAGAAAATAGAATTACAGGGTGTTTGGGTGTTTATGAGCCCCTGACTTGGCCAATGGGAGATGAACTCGGGTCCTCTGTAGGAACAGAAACCTGCTCATAACCACTGAGCCATCTCTCTGGCTCCCAGAATGTTGTACATTGTAAAGGATGGCTAACCTTATCACAGTATGAAGTGTTACTATTTAGAATACACAGCAGTAAGGAGCTCTGCATAGTTTAAGCTTTTTTTTTTTAATAGGGTCTCTCTGCATTGTCCTTGCTGTTCTGGAACTCACTGTGTGGACCAGGCTGGCTTTGAATTCACAGAGATCCACTTTCCACTGTCTCCAGAGTGCCTTGATTAAAGGCATGTGCCATCATACTAAGCTTTTAAAGTATTTCTTGAAAAATAATGATTAAAACTTTTTTTTTTTAGAGCCTGTCCTGGACCTAGCTCTTGTAGACCAGGCTGGCCTCGAACTCACAGAGATCCGCCTGCCTCTGCCTCCCGAGTGCTGGGATTAAAGGTGTGCGCCACCACCGCCCGGCCAAAACTTTTAAAATGTAGAGCAATACTATAAAACTTTGCATTGATTAACTTCAATGCAAAAATATGAAATAACATAGGAGGAAGAAGGATCAAGTAACATGGGAGAGAAATCACCCCCGGGAGTGTGGACGAGTGGGACAGCTCCCAGGAGAGAAGGACACTGCTTCACTAAAAGAAAATATGCTTGGGGCTGGAGAGATGGCTCAATGGTTAAGAGCATTGGCTTGTCTTCCAGAGGTCCTGAGTTCAATTCCCAGCAACCACATGGTGGCTCACAACCATCTGTAATGAGGTCTGGCGCCCTCCTCTGGCGTGTGGGAATATATGGAGGCAGAATGTTGCATATATAATAAACAAACAAACAAATCTTTTTTTAAAAAAGAAAATATGCTTAAAGAGATGTTTGAAAACTTCTTACATATGTGTTCTTTTGTTGAGGTGAAATCTGCATGAGGTCAAATGGAGAAACATTAATATTTCTGAACATCGCTATGGTGTCAGGAAGGCTTAAGTGTGTCCCTGAACCATTTAAGGGTCTGTGGCTGTCTCAGTGTCCTCACCTGCAAGCATTCAGGGTGCACACTCCGTGCAAGGATCTTCAACACTGTCTGAACACGGCATGCGACTGCTCTGGTCCTCAGATCCCACTCAAGGGCTATCAGATTCCCCAGTGCCACCTTGTACAAGCAGAGACCTGCCCAGGATCCCTCCTGTGCCAGCTGTCCCTTCGCCATCACTGCCTTCTAGCTGGACAAATTCTTCTTTTTCTTTTTTTAAATTTTGTATCTTTGTTTACTGTAAGCAGATGAATATTTTGCCTTGCATGTATGTATGTTCCTCAGATGTGTGGGGTCCCTGTGGAGGTCAGGAGAGGGTATCAGATCCCCTAGAACAGGAGTTATAGGCAGCTGTAAGCCACTGTGTGGGGAGCTGAGAGCTGAACTCAGGTCCTCTGCAGGGGCAGCTAGTGCTCTTAACCGCTGAGCCATCTCTCCAGCCTCCGAACAAATTCTATGTATTTACTTGATTTTGTGTCCTTGATACTTGAAAGGCGTCAGATGCTTCCAAGAGTGTTTTTCAGTTTGGATTGGTCTAAAGCTTTGTCATTAGTGAACCCAGGGCAGATGTTTTCGTTAAGTATTCTCAGGTGGGAAACTGTTCCTGGTGTAGCTTAGCATGAGACACATGATTGCCACGTGTCCCACTCAGATAAGCTCTCTCCCATCTGCTGTCTTGCCTACCTAGGATTCTGTAAGAGCTTTTCACAGTGTGTGGGTGCCTCATCCCCATAAAATGTATTTAACTCTTTGATCAGTATGTATGTAAGAGGTTTTTTTTTTTTATTACAGGTTGGTTTTGTGGTTGTTTTTGTGCTAGGAACTGAACACAGGTCCTCTGGATGAGGAGTCAGTGCTCTTAGCCACTGAGCCACCTCCACAGCACTTGGGAGGCAGAGGCAGGCAGATCTCTGAGTTTGAGGCCAGCCTGGTCTACAGATCGAGTTCCAGGACAGCCAGGGCTACACAGAGAAACCCTGTCTTTAAAAACCCAAGAGCATTTTTATTTAATGAATTCTAATTCTTAGCTCTGGTCTTGCTGATAGTGCCTTTAATCTCAGTACTCAGGAGCAGAAAGGTGAGCCACTGTGTATACAAGGCCCAGGCTGGCCTTGGCCTTCCTCCTGCCTCATCCTCCACGATGGCCAGACCACAGTGTGCACCACCACACGCAGCCCCATTTAGTCTTGCTGTTTGAGATAGGGTCTCACTAAGTAGCCCTAGCTGTCCTGGAACTCGCTGTGTAGACCAGAGAGACCCGCCTGTCTCTGCCTCCCAAGTGCTGGGCATGTGCCTCTTGCCAGGCTTCTACTCCATCTGGCTATGTGGTTCCCCTTCCCTCCTAGAGTCTCCTGTTCATGTGCTCTTTGTAGCTCTTACACATCTCATATATTTAGATATATTTGTAATGGATCATTTGCTGCTCAGTTTTGCTAATTCTGTCTCAATTCTCATTGGCCCGGAGTGCTGCGTTATGCCAACTTGCATCATTCCTGAGACAAGCTAGCTAGCACCCAGTCCAGGGAAGGTCTCTGAGAGGCTGGGGTGCTGATACACAGTCTCTTTTTCCCGTTTGGAAATTCCCACAGTCACCACTGTGTGTGTCGGAGTGTGCCAGAGAGCCTAAAGTACTCCTGCTGGGTGGATGTCTGCGGTGCCAAGCCCATGCAGGAACAGGACTCTCTCACTGATTCTTCAGCTTCCTGGCAAAGGGCCTTTGATGACTAGGTATTGTGTTGGCGTGCTCATGAGCACAGCCCAGGGCTCCAGATGCGGTCTTGCTGCCCAGGCTGGCTTCTTAGGTTTTATGAGGGTGGGTATAGGATTTGGCCCTTTCTGAGCATGACTGTTATTCCCAACCAGCTCCTCACCTGGCTCTGAAGATTCCCCAGTCAGGGCCACAGTGAACAGCATTGTGTGGTGGGCAGTCCCTCCCCTCACCCTCTGTCTGCTGGGCTCTGTGAAGGGGTGCCATGCACAGGCTTTTGTAGGGGGCGCCACGCACAGGCTTCTGTGGGGAGGTGTGCCACTCAATGCTTCTGTGTGTGGGGTGCCACGCACAGGCTTCTGTAGGGGGGCGCCATGCACAGGCTTCTGTGGGATGGAGTCGCCATGCACAGGCTTCTGTTGGGGGGTTGTCATGTGCAGGCTTCTGTGCGGGGGCACTATACACAGGCTTCTGTGGGGGGTGCCATGCACAGGCTTCTGTGGGATGGAGTCGCCATGCACAGGCTTCTGTTGGGGGGTTGCCATGCACAGGCTTCTATGGGGGGGCACTACACACAGGCTTCTGTGGGGGGGTGCCACGCAAGGCTTCTGTGGGGGAGTGCCACGCACAGGCTTCTGTGGGGGGTGCCACGCACAGGTTTCTGTGCAGGTGCTACACCTAGGCTTCTACAAAGCTTCCGCTAATTCTAGAGAGAGCCCTTCTCTACCACTTCTGCTACTAGGAATTCTGCTCTGACTTTCAGTGTCTTCTATTAGGACACCAGAGATAAAAAACTGTGGTGACACAGGCCTTGTGCTCCATTGTCTAGCCTGTAACTGACCTCCTAACACACCTGGCCAAGTCCCCAGTTCTTATGGCAGAATGGTCAGTATACACTCTAGGTGGTCAGCACCCACATGCATTCTCCACAGAATCCTCTCTCGCGCCATGACCCAGACATTGACAGGGGAAATGCATCTGCTGTTGTCACTGTTACTTAATATTCATGCTGCTGGGGGGCTGGAGAGATGGCTCAGAGGTTAAGAGCATTGACTGCTCTTCCAAAGGTCCTGAGTTTAATTCCCAGCAACCACATGGTGGCTCACAACCATCTGTAATGGGGTCTGGTGCCCTCTTCTGGCCTGCAGGCATACACACAGACAGAATATTGTATACATAATAAAAAAAATATTCATGCTGCTGGAAAAAGGAAAGAAGTGAGCATCACAAAAAGCAGGGAGGGGCTGAGCATGGTGGCTCATGCCCCTAGCACACAGCAGACAAAGGCAGGAGTATCTCCACAAGTTCAAAGCCAGCCTGGTCTACATAATGAACTACATAGAGAGACCCTGTACCAAACAAACCCACTAAACAAACAAATGAAAAAGCAGGAAGGAAATGCGCTATCATCCTTTGCAAAAATCCAATTAAATCCCTGCGAAGCGCAAGAAGCATTGAGGTTCTGTTACAGATATGACACAGTTCTGTACCTGGATGAGAGCAGCCGCATCATTAACAAAGACACAGGAGGATTCAGGAGCAAGAATGACAACACGAAAAGGCCCTGTTTACCACATTAAAAGGGGAAAAACCCGAGTTCAGGTCCCCAGCACCTGCATAAAAAAGTAGATGTGGTTCTACGTTCTGAACCCCACATCAGAGGGGTGTGGAGACAGGTGAACCCCAAAGTTTGCTGACCAGTGGGTAGGCCAGTTGGTGAATGTCAGGTCCAGTGAGAGACCCTGCCTCAAAACATAAGGACTCCACATGCACGCACTCACCACACACATCACATACCACATACACATCACACACATCACACATTCATCACACACATCACACATTCATCACACACATCACACACACATCACACATTCATCACACACATCACACATTCATCACACACATCACACATTCATCACACACATCACACATTCATCACACACATCACACACACATCACACATTCATCACACACATCACACATTCATCACACACATCACACATTCATCACACACATCACACACATCACACACATCACACACATCACACACATCACATATTCATCATACACTCATCACACACATCACACACACATCACACATTCATCACATACACATCACACATACAGCACACACATCACACACATTGCACATACATCATACACACATATCACACACATACCACACGCACATATACACAATACAAAAAAAGAAAAAAAATAAAAACATAAACTGAGAAAACAAAAGGTAAAAAGAGAAATAGTGCACAGCTAAAGATATTAAAAGCTTATTTTAAGTCTCAGGAAAAAAATAAATGACAAAATCACGGGCAGAGAGGAGACAGTTACAGCCGTGAGAACAGTAACTGCAGACAACATGTTAGAAACAACTACACACAGACACATTAGAATCAAGGGCAGAGAGGAGACAGCTACAGCTGTGAGAACAGTAACTGCAGACAACATGTTAGAAACAACTACACACAGACACATTAGAATGCTTGGGCAAAGTACAGAGTCAAAGAAAATTAAAAACACTGAACTTGGAGCCAGTCATGGCGGCACACACCTATATTCCTGGTACTTGGGAGACTGAGGCAGGAGAATTTCTATGAGTTTAGGGGAAGCTTGGGCTACACAGTGATTTCAAACTACATTGTAAAACCCCATCTTAAAATTCAGGGTAAAAAGATGCCAAAATTAGGACAAGAAGTATACAGAGTTTAACAATCATTTAAGATGCTAAGTTAGAAGTGAACTCCCTCCCACCACACAGGTGCACACACAGGCACTTACAGACACGCAAACTTATATTCAGCACGTCTTACAAACCTAGCCCTGTGGGAGTCGCTTACCAAGCCCCCGTCAGCAGAAAGTGTATATTCAACACATCAACTGTTCCACAGAGGAGAGCAGAACCTGCTTTACAAAGCCAGTCCAGAGCTAGGAGGACACGGCAACACTGTCTATGGCTGTCTTAAAAATCTCAAACTTGGGCTGGAGAGATGGCACAGTGGTTAAGAACACTGGCTGCCCTTCCAGACGTCCTGGGTTCAGGTCCCAGGGATGGCGACAGGTGCTGCATGTCATCTATAACTTCAGCTCCAGGCAGTCTGCCAGCTCTGGTCTCTGTGGGCACCTGCACTCATGTGCACACACACAATTAAAAATAATAAAATAAATCTTAAAAAATAACATAGCAACTAACTGGATTCAAGGAGGAAAGTAACAAAACTATTGCACCAATGAAGAATAAAACATTTGATGACATAATTCATACATGGTAGTTTGAAAGGGACCCTAGAAAATACGAAATGGAGAGAATGTTTCCATGGAACAAACTTGTGGCCAGCAGCACAGGGCGTACATGGATCCTACATTGAGTGTGCACATCATTTTGGACGTCCTGGCCAATGCAACAAGACAAGAAGAAGAAATCATGAGTTTAGGAATCAGGAAGGAAGACAAAGTTGTACACTGTGTTTACTGACCTTGTAGTTACTGTGCCAGCTTCCACAGTTCCTGAGTGACCAGCAGATGACCCATCAGCCTAATGAAGCATCAGTGAGGTTGTCAAATCCAAAAAAGTCAATCAACTTTAATGCACTAAAATGCATACGAAACTAAAACATGTGATACTGTTTCCAGAAAGAACACAAATGTAAAATATTAAGGAATTAAGCTTAAAATCCAGTCATTGATGTAAAACCAAAACAAACAACCAAAAATCTCTGTCCAGGCCCACGGCGGAGGGCTGGAACAGACAGCACCTTTCTGCCTCCTCAGAGAATTGGCCAGGTTGCCAGGATACACTCCAGGCTGCGTTGCCTTAGCCAAGTGTGCTGGCTTCTCTGCCCAAATTCCTGTGGCTTTGGAGGCCTGGAAGAAGGGCTGAGCAGCAGACTTGGGAACAAGAAAACTTCTGGTCCCACGGGTCTGCCTTTGACCCAAGATGCCTCATTGGAGTGATTTGTCCTAAAGCCTGGTGCTCCTATGGCTGGGTTCAACCATTTCCACCTGAGCTGCAAGACCTACCACTTCCAGGTCGTTTCTAGGCTGTCTCTGCCATGGGGCCTTGAGACTAAGTGAACGGCATGTCCCTGCCTTGCATACTGGGTCACAGGCCAATGGGCTGTGTTGGGGCCTCTGTCCAGCCCTCTGTGGCCTGAGTTCCTGAGATACCAGCTGGTGATCAGGCCTACCTGAGTTCTTCCCAGCCCGTCAGGCGGGGAATTCAAGGCATGCTGTGGCATGCCTTCTGCCTGGTTCAGACAAGGTGCTCAGCTTTGCACGCATGTGTGCGCACGTGCATGCATGCATGAATGCATGCATGTGTGTGTGCGTGTGTGAATGTGTGTGTTTGGGGGACAGTCAGTAAGGCCAGATCTTCCTTAGGCAGGAAAGGAATGGCCTGTCTTCAGCTTCCAAAGGGTTTCTCCTTCCCACTGAATCACTTGGCCCCAGATAAGTATGTGACACAATGCCTGTCACTTAACCTCTCTGGGGGTGCTGTATCCCACTCACAGGGCCCCGACACAGCTTTCATTCTGCAGACTTTCAGTAAGGACTTCCCTGCCATGCTTCGGGGACATAGAGGATTTTTCCTGAGCTTGAAGATGGGACATAAAGATAGTGAGGAGTCAGAGAATGAGGGTAAGACAGACAGAGAGACGAGGGTAGGACAGACAGAGAGACGAGGGTAGGACAGACAGAGAGACGAGGGTAGGACAGACAGAGAGACGAGGGTAGGACAGACAGAGAGACGAGGGTAGGACAGACAGAGAGACGAGGTAAGACAGACAGAGAGACGAGGGTAGGACAGACAGAGAGACGAGGGTAGGACAGACAGAGAGACGAGGGTAGGACAGACAGAGAGACGAGGGTAGGACAGACAGAGAGACGAGGGTAAGACAGACAGAGAGACGAGGTAAGACAGACAGAGAGACGAGGGTAGGACAGACAGAGAGACGAGGGTAGGACAGACAGAGAGACGAGGGTAGGACAGAGAGACGAGGGTAGGACAGACAGAGAGACGAGGGTAGGACAGAGAGACGAGGGTAGGACAGACAGAGAGACGAGGGTAGGACAGACAGAGAGACGAGGTTAGGACAGACAGAGAGGAGGGTTTCTATGCTGTTTTACACACCTGGGCTGGGGGTAGTGAGGAGGTGTGGAACTGGAGCATGGGATTTGGGGGAACTTGGAGGAAGGTCATATGGGGTGCAGTCTTAGGCTTGAATTCTGGAACGAGGCAGCCCCTGGGAGGGCATGGTGAGACCAATGCTCCAGTGAGGCTGTGGCAAGCAGGCTGCAAAGTGGAAGAGGGATTGAAAAGGTGGCGAACATCCAGGATCAGGAAGCAGGAGGGACGGTGACAGGTAAGACAGGGCCAGGTGCTCAGTGGACAACCGCCTAGGGGGCTGACGTGACGGGGAAGGGTAGATGGCTGTTGCCTGAGGTCTGGGAGCGATGCCTCAGACAGGGAGGACTGGATAGATGTGAGAACGAGGTGCAGTCGGGGAAAGTCTGAAGTCAACTGGACACTCTAACCTGTCAGGAGGAGGCTGGGGATAAAGGTAGGAGCATTGCTAACACAAGGAGGGGCCAGAGCTGAGGCCTAGCAGGGCATCTAGGGGAGGTGGCCCAGGAGAGAAGCTGCTGCAGGAAGAGAAGGATGAGAGGGAGGAAGACTCTCTGGGAGTCCAGCAGGCCACAGAGACATGGATGAGGACTGTGCCCATGTATGACCAGCAGGGTGGAGAGGGGCCCAAGGTAGGTGGAGGAGGCAGAAGCTGTAGGTCTGTCCGTGGGGCTTATCCATTAATGAAGACAGGTCTGCAGCTCACAGAGACAGATTCCCAATAACTGCCTAAGTAGCCCCTTCATCTCAAATGCTAGCACAGTCTGGGACACCCAGTGAGGGCCAGAGCCTGGCCACACCTGCCCCTTTCTTACACTTTGATGACAGGTCCCACATCTGTTTAAGCTGAAGTGGAAGACTGGGTATGAGAAGACAATTATCCAAGAGTCAGGCAGGAAGGCACACGGGAACTCAGTTCCCCAAGAGTTCACAGAGGAGCCTGAAGAAGAGACCATGACAGGAAGGACCCTGGGTGACTGTCCGAACACTGAAGGCCAGTTGGAACACATGAAAGGATATGCCTGTGGGCAGATGCCCGTAAAGTAGAGCCATGCTGACAGCAGGGTTGCAGCAGCTGCCATGTCCACTCAGTGCAGGCTTCCTGGGGACATGGACGGTGCAGAGCCGGGCTTCTAGAAAGCTGCTCCAACTGCAGAGGCCTGAGGCCTTGGGTCCTTCTTTCCTGAATTATCACCAGCACACTCAATGCCCACGGGGGAGGAGACTCCTCGGGGGCCGGACTCTGAGTTAGTGAGCATGTTGTTACTTTTCTTGTGGTGAGACCCTTTGGGGCTGCTGGCTGCTTGGTTGTACACAGCTGGCCACCATCACAGTCAATGATCAGCAAGGTGGATTGCTCGCCAGAACAGACACAATGTCACAGAGAAGCACAAAGTGCAGGGGTTCATGATCATTATTTCTCTAGGAAATTCAAGTTTCAAAATAAAACCATCATTGTAAAAGTCAGTCAACAAACTAAGAGGGTATCTGTGATGGTTGTGTGCGTGTGCATGTGCGTGCATGCATGTGTGCATACATGCATGTGTTTGTACGTGTGTGTGCATACGTGCGCATGTGCGTGAAGGTACACCTTCCACCAGCATCAGTAGATGCGCTTCAGAAGACTCCAGAGCTGGCATGGTATCCCATGCCTTTAATCCCAGCACTCAGGAGGTGGAGGCAGGAGATCAGTTCACGTCAGTTCACAGTCATTCTTGAAATCATAGTGAGTTTGAAGCCAGCCTGAGCTGCGTGAGACCCGGCCTTGAAAACAAATAACCTTTATTCTAGAGACTGGCTTCTGTGGCTTGTGGCTTGGTGTGCAATGAACAGTGAGACTCACTGCAGACCACTGAAGAGCTGTGGAAACACCCAACATGCAACATTGTTCTCGCAGACAACATCCATCCTGAAGACAGGAGGTCACAGACTGTAAACCATGCTT
>NC_052053.1:68201327-68305376 GCF_903992535.2 Arvicola amphibius
TGAGCGCAGGGACTCTGAGGATGCTGGCCCGGGAGAAGGGAAAAGGTTTGTGTACATCTCTTCAGGGCCCCAACTGCCCCCTCCACCCGGCAATTCAAGCCGCCTATGCAAACTTGCTCAGAGGGTATCCAATGAGACCAATGACTTGACAGGCAGAGTTGGATCCCGAGGAGGGAGAGTGTCAAGGCTGCTTCCTGGACCTGGCTGGGGTTAAGGGAGCCAGGCTTGTCTTATTCCATCAGAGCCCTTAGCAGGCTCTTCTTTCTTAGGGAGGAGATGGAGAGCCGGTCCCTTGGCCAGTCAATCTGGAATCTCACCTCTTTTTGGTCTTGTCCTGCCCTCCTCTTGCTGCGATCGGTGAGACTGGAGTCTATAGTCTCCAAGGTCACGAAGAACTTGTTTCCCTGCAAAACCCTATGTTGGGAATGTTGGGAGAGGTGCGTCTTGGTGAGAAAGTGTTACATCTGGATTTCTGAATCTGCGAAGTGGGAACAATAGCAATCCGTATTTCGTCGGGTTACTGGGCAAATACTTAGGCAAAGGCTTCGCACGCTCGTGGCAGTTCTGCCTAAATACCTAGCTGCGGTCTGCCAGTCGCGCGCGTGCAGGAACCGCAGGAAGCCAGAGCGGGAAGCGCAGGAAGCCAGAGCGGGTCACGCAGGTTCGCTCCAGACGGCGAAGGCGGAGGCAAGGCTCTGCCCCTACCTGCTGAGGCTCGCTCCAGGGATGCGGACTCCCCCGCTGCCGCCTCGGCAGGCCCTGGCGCGCTCCACTCCCCGCAGGGTGTGGGTGGAAGCGGGCTCTGGCCCCAGGCTGCCAGACAGAGGCCAAGAGGATGCCCACGGGGCGGAGGAGGCGGGGAGGTACCAGGTCCCCGGGGACCTGACGCTGTGGAGCAGGGAGGAAGTGCGGGAGGGTCGTGGAGCGGACTGTGAAATTCCCAGTGAGAGGGGACTGAACTGTGAGTTTCAGCTCAAAGGGCGGCATGGGGGAGGTGGGAGGGAGTGAGTTAAGGTCTCTCTGGATCCAGGCCAGAAGAGGCAGTAAATTTCAGTTCCGGGACGGGAAAGAAAGTGTCCCGAACCGCGGAAGACTGAAGAGTTCTTTTTATCTTCAAGAAAAAAATATCAATATTATCCAGGTCTGCGTGTGTCTGTCTGGTGGGGGATGTTGTGATCCCATGGAAGAGCTGATAGGGAAGCACTGACTACTGGGTACAGAAGCAAATCTTGGAAGCTGGGTGTTCAGGGGTAGGGGTGGGGGCGGGTACAGCCCGCTTCCGGCCCGCACAAAAGTGCTCCTTACCGCTCTTCCTGAGGCCCGCACAGGCTTGGGAAACTAGACGAGCCAAGCAGGAACCCTCGGCTAGTCCATGGGGAGATGTAAGGACTGTCATAGCCACTAGGTGGCAGGCTGGCAGACCACAGTTGGAAATCTAAACAGATTAAGTCGTCTGTCCTTCTGCACCACACCAGCCTCTTGGGATCACAAATGAGGACACAGAGAGTGCTCTGTGGCCAAGGAGCTTCCTGGAGTTGGAGAGGCTGAGTAGCCGACTAGGAGAACAGTTAGTTAATGGAAGGCTCTCTGTGTTGTGTCATCAGGCTGGACTGGGTTGGAAAGACCTTTATTGCCCCAAGTTCAAACAGTTCCGTCAGAATGCTTACACCTAAGCCTTCAAGACTGAGTTCAGAGTGCCCTTGGCAGGGTCTCTTGGAAACACCCTCCGAGTGTGTGATGTTGGGGATCAAGAGAAGCTGAGACGGCTGAGGCACTCCCACACCCACGTGGCCGTGGGACTGATGGTGGTGTCTGCGGTGGACTTGCAGAGACTGAGTGGCTAGAGGAAACTGAGATGAGACTACACTGACTCAGCAGAGCCTCCAGCGAGTGCTGGTGCTGGCCAACAAGCAGGACTTAGTAGAGCAAAGGCCGTCTGCCCAAGAGCTGACCGCTGCAGTGCTCACTCATGTACAGGGATGCAGAGAGGTGGGTGGGCTGAATCTTCAGTCAGACCTGGAGCGGCTGTGTGAAATGACCCTCTAGAGGAGGGGGCCAGGAGCAACGGTGACCCTGGGACCTCCATACCTATTAGGGGTCAGCACATGTGGATAAGCAGGCAGGGTCTGTGACCTCCCAGTCTAAGTGCTGGACCTGTCCCCCTGAAAGAACTGGTGTCACACGAGGGAGGGGAAGGAAGATGAGGTATCCTCACAGCTCTTTCTTGTCCCCACCAGGGAAGTAGGAGTTACTAGATGAGAGATGTACATGCGACTGCTCTCTCCTCCTCCTCCACTGGTCCTCCTTTTCCTCCTCCTTCTCCTCCATGCTGGTCCTCCGTTTCCTCCTCCCCACCCTGGTCTTCCTTTTCCTCCTCCTCCATGCTGGTCCTCCTTTTCCTCCTCCCCACCCTGGTCCTCCTTTTCCTCCTCCTTCTCCTCCATGCTGGTCCTCCGTTTCCTCCTCCCCACCCTGGTCCTCCTTTTCCTCCTCCACACTGGTCCTCCTTTTCCTCTTCCCCACCCTGGTCCTCCTTTTCCTCCTCCATCCTGGTCCTCCTTTTCCTCCTCCTCCACCTTGGTCCTCCTTTTCCTCCCCCCACCCTGGTCCTCCTTTTCCTCCCCCCACCCTGGTCCTCCTTTTCCTCCCCCCACCCTGGTCCTCCTTTTCCTCCCCCCACCCTGGTCCTCCTTTTCCTCCTCCTCCACCCTGGTCCTCCTTTTCCTCCCCCCACCCTGGTCCTCCTTTTCCTCCTCCTCCACCCTGGTCCTCCTTTTCCTCCCCCCACCCTGGTCCTCCTTTTCCTCCTCCACCTTGGTCCTCCTTTTCCTCCCCCCACCCTGGTCCTCCTTTTCCTCCCCCCACCCTGGTCCTCCTTTTCCTCCTCCCACCCTGGTCCTCCTTTTCCTCCTCCTCCACCCTGGTCCTCCTTTTCCTCCCCCCACCCTGGTCCTCCTTTTCCTCCTCCCCATCCTGGTCCTCCTTTTCCTCCTCCATGCTGGTCCTCCTTTTCCTCCTCCTCCACCCTGGTCCTCCTTTTCCTCCCCCCCACCCTGGTCCTCCTTTTCCTCCTCCTCCACTCTGGTCCTCCTTTTCCTCCTCCATCCTGGTCCTCCTTTTCCTCCTCCTCCACCATGGTCCTCCCCCCTAGGATTTGGTGAAGGCATATAGAAAGTTGTTCAGAAGCTGGGCAGTGGTGGCACATGTCTTTAATCCCAGCACTCAGGAGGCAGAGGCAGGTGGATCTCTGTGAGTACAAGGCCATCCTGGTCTACAGAGCTAGTTCCAGGACAGGATCCAAAGATACAGAGAAACTCTGTCTTGAAAAAAACAAACAAAAAAGAAAGAAAGAAAGAGAGAAAGAAAGAAAGAAAGAGAGAGAGAAAGAAAGAGAGAAAGAAAGAAAGAAAGTTGCTCAGAAGCCAGGCCTGGTGGCTCATGGCTTTAGTCCCAGGGAGGTAGAGGCAGGTAGATCTCTGTGAGTTTGAGGCCAGCTTGGTCTACACAGTGAATTCCAGGACAGCCAGGGTTATATAGTGAGACTCTGTCTTTAAAGAAATAGTTATTCGCAGGCTGCATTTAGGATGAATGAGAGATCTTTCCCCTTTCCCCACTGTGGCGTGTTGGGGGAGGGCATGATAGTGATGGGTGTCTGCTCTCCTAGGAACCCAGTCACCATAATCTTCATTTGGTACCTGTGTGAACGTGCCAAAACCCCTCTGCAATTTTCATAAGCCTTGTGACCTCCATATTATTGATGTGTATTAGCATTTTCCTGTAAGTTATTAAAGTTGGATTCTAGCTCTGAAGACAGCACTGAGTATACAGGCAGAGTGGCGAGTGCTCCCCGGCTGCTCACCCTCCTCGTCCCCAGGGGAAGGTGGAAGCTGAAGAAGCTGGCAAGTCTGGACCAAAGAAGAGCTGGCTTGTGGGTGGCCCAGGAAGAAGTGGCATGAGACCAGAGCTCCCCGAGCAGGGGTTGTGGGTATCTCAGCCAGTCAAGGGTCTTCGGGGGCTAAACACTGATTGAGAGGCTACATCCCCCAGCAGGGCCTGTTACACTTCAGGAATCCCACTGAGCATGCTCAAACTGCCATGCCCGGCAGCCACTCCTATGGATGGGATGTGTCTCCTTATTCAGGTACTAGGGCTTGTCAGGAGAGTGGACCAAGAGGTGATCCTGGGGGGATGGGGCAGGAAGCCCAGAGCACAGTGACTGAATATCCCTGTACCGGTGGGATAGGTTTGAACAGAGGGCGTCCAGTCCCTTCTGGCTGCCTTCCTACCCTTGTTGGACACATAAGCCAGGAACTCTGACACACCCAGGGGCCTAGAACATACCAGCTTGGGTTTGGGAGAATTTTTGTCACCATGGCCTGAGAGACTTTCTGGTTGAGGTCTCTGGTGTCTCTATATCAAGAAACTATATACTAGCCTTGTGTGGTGGCATATGCCTATAATGCCACTGGGAGGTAGAATCAGGAAGATCCTGAGTTCAAAGACTGCCTGGGCTGCATAGCAAGACCCTCGCTCAAACAAGTGAACAAATAGACCCCCACCTACCTCAGGCAGAGCCCCCCATACCTCAGGCTATTTCCCATTTACTAGGGAGAGGGCAAACCAGTATGCCTCTTGCCTCCTCTTTCGTGCTGGTTTCCAAGGTTCAGTAGTAGACATTAGCCAAAGTGGCTTAGGTTCAAAGTGGGTTCTGCCAGCTACCTGCCTCATTATCTTCAGCCTGGCAGCACCCCCTGAGCCTAACTCAGGGAGCACAAAGTCCTACACAGATGAATGAACTCCATGTCAGGGCCCTGGGCACATCCAATGCACTTCGGCATGATCCTGCCCCTCTTCCTGCTGTTGTTGTTGGGGGGGGGGTAGTTTGGGGCAAAGGGTGTGGGAAAAAAGGCCTAGAGCCCAGAAGATTGGACAGCTGTTGAGATCTGGAGGGTTGTCAGGCCTGTGTCCTTAGGAAGCCTCCACTCCCTCCTGACTCTCCCAGCTTTGCTTTCTGAGGAATGGCGGAGTGAGAGCAGAGGCCTTGCTTAGCACCAGACACTGGGGTTGGCTTGGGGTTTAATAAGAAGAGACAGATGGGACAGGTGGGTGGATGGAGAGAAGGAGTAATAAATATAGGGAGATGTAGGTGGGCAAATAAGAAGGGAGGATAAATATGTGGCTAGAAGGATCCAGGGAGGGTAGCTGGATGGATGTAAAGAGGGATGGGTGGCAGGGTAGAAGGAGGGACAGAGAGGGAGAGATGGGCAGAAAATAGATGGAGGGACAGAAGAGGGGTGGATGTTGGAGAGAGGGGTGAGTGGTGTGCAGAGGGACAGATGGGCTGATGGAGAAGGGCTGGACGGTGGGCATTGTAAGTGGGTAACTACAGAACACAAGTGGCATGGACATGTGGTCACACTACACGGTCCTGCATGGGCATGTGACTCTGCATGGTCCTGCATGGACATGTGACACTGCATGGTCCTACATGGGCATGTGACACTGCATGGTCCTGCATGGACATGTGACACTGCATGGTCCTGCATGGGCATGTGACTCTGCGTGGTCCTGCATGGGCATGTGACACTGCATGGTCCTGCATGGACATGTGACTCTGCATGGTCCTGCATGGGCATGTGGTCACACTGCATGGTCCTGCACAGGCATGTGACACTGCATGGTCCTGCATGGGCATGTGACTCTGCGTGGTCCTGCATGGGCATGTGACACTGCATGGTCCTGCATGGACATGTGACACTGCATGGTCCTGCATGGGCATGTGACTCTGCATGGTCCTGCATGGACATGTGACACTGCATGGTCCTGCATGGGCATGTGACACTGCATGGTCCTGCATGGGCATGTGGTCACACTGCATGGTCCTTCACAGGTATGTGGTCACACTGCATGGTCCTGCACGGGCATGTGGCACTGCATGGTCCTGCATGGGCATGTGGTCACACTGCATGGTCTGGCATGAGCATGTGACACTGCATGGTCCTGCACGGGCATGTGACTCTGCATGGTCCTGCATGGGCATGTGGTCACACTGCATGGTCCTGCACAGGCATGTGACACTGCATGGTCCTGCATGGGCATGTGACTCTGCGTGGTCCTGCATGGGCATGTGACACTGCATGGTCCTGCATGGACATGTGACACTGCATGGTCCTGCATGGGCATGTGACTCTGCATGGTCCTGCATGGACATGTGACACTGCATGGTCCTGCATGGGCATGTGACACTGCATGGTCCTGCATGGGCATGTGGTCACACTGCATGGTCCTTCACAGGTATGTGGTCACACTGCATGGTCCTGCACGGGCATGTGGCACTGCATGGTCCTGCATGGGCATGTGGTCACACTGCATGGTCTGGCATGAGCATGTGACACTGCATGGTCCTGCACGGGCATGTGACTCTGCATGGTCCTGCATGGGCATGTGGTCACACTGCATGGTCCTGCACGGGCATGTGACGCTGCATGGTTCTGTTACCATTGCTTCATGTTTGAAGACACAGACACACTACTGAATAGGTCATAATAAATGTAAAGCATGGAGAACAGGATCACAGCAAACACACTGCAGACTTGTGGCCACAGCGGACTGGAGCATGGAGAAACAACTCCAAACCCTGTGCAGTGACGACAGTGAGTGCCTCAGGACTTGGAAGTGTGGTCTCTGCCTTAGGTCACAAGGGCTGGTGTGGGGGAGGTCTAGCAACTGAATGCATGCCTAGGTGCATTTATTCAGCACTGGATGCCTGAAAGGGCTGAACTGCACTATTTAAATTATGCTTCAATCTTTGAAAATCACTTATAGGCCAAAGAAGTAGGTTAGGTCCCAAGAATGTTGAAAAACAAAGATAAAAATCAAGAGTTAAAAAGAAAACTCCTTGAAATAAAATGTAGTAGAGATCGGTGTTGTGATTGAAGATTTAAAAGATAATAAGCCACGGTGACAGGGGATGAACCATTTATCAGATAAAGGGGTGTTATTCAGGATATGTAAAGAACTCAACAATAGACAAATAACCCAGTTTTAAAATAGGCTAAAGATCTGAACAAACACAGCACGGAAGAGTGTACACAGGTGACAAGTGACAGGAAGGCATCATCACTTACCATCAAGCCAACGCAGATGAAAACCCCAGGTTTTCCAACTGCACACCCACTAGAATGGCTAAGCTGTTACTAACCAAGCCAACGGACGTGTCACGTCCAGACAAACGCGCAGCAAAGAGTGCTCAAATATTGCTGGGAGACTATGACACCCCTGTGAAAGAGCACGGAACTGTTTGTTACCCCTTAACCACCCAACGGTTGTGCTGAAAATCTTATAGCAGTTAACCGATCCAAGCTGGAAGCTACCTTTGCAACTGGCGAGTAGCTGAATGTCCATAGTGGGCACAGATCTCAAATGCAGTTCTCTTACACAAGAAGCCAGAACCAACAGGCTTCTGGAAAGGCAAAGCCAGAGAGAAGAAAAAAAATGGCTGGGGCTAGGAAAGCACTGAGCACATGGAAGGGCTTGGGGCCTGTGGAACTTTTCCAGATGTGGAACTCTTCCAGCTGTGGTAGGGAAGGCACAGCATGTCACCGTTAGATCTGTAGACATGAGTATTGGAGGGTGTGCCAATAAAACAATGCAAGACAACCGGCAGCGAGAGGACTTAGCGTGTTACACACCTGCTGCCAAATCTGGGCACCACGCGATGGAAGGAAAGACCCGACTCCTGCAAGCGGTCCTCTGACCTCTCGACAAGCTCCATGGCATGCACACACATACAATGAATAAACAAATGCAAAATTGTTTTTATTTTTTAGCAAAAATAAATACCAAAGAAAGGTATTAGTGTATACAATTGTATATCCACATTGTAGGATGAAGATGAATGCATCGGGCACTAGAGAAACAGGGCTCTCAGGAGAACAGAACACCTCAACAATTCTCTATCAAACAGGCAGAAGTAAAAGTTCCTGGGCCCAATTTGGGTATGGGAAGGGCCTGTTTTGTAAGTGGGAGATTCAGCAGACAGCAACCTCACAGTGTGCCAGACTCAGAACCAAGTGCAGCCCTCTGGCAAGATGGTGGTTTGACCAGCGAGCAGCCCTGGAGAGGTGGCATAGCTGGGGGGAGCACCCACAGCCCGCCCAGCTAAGCACCTACTTACTCTGTCCCCAGGGAGCCAGCCTAAGGAAATAAGACAGCTTGCCTCAAGTCACAGGGCAGCAAGGGCAGCCCAGGTTTGTGTTCTGATCACTGTGTACACTCCCAGTTGGCCTGGAGACACAGGGGGCTTCTGCACGTGGCTGTGCTGTGGATGTGAGTGACAGGTATGTGTCTGTTTATGCTCACATGTGCATCCGTCACCGTCTTGATCTTGTGGGCAAGTGAGGAAGCAGCTGGGGTCCTAATGGGAGTCAGGGAGGAAGGTGTGACTTTGGAATGCATGGCTTACTCACCGGAAGGAAGCCTCAGAGACTGGCTATCTGTAGGGGAGGGGGCAGGAAGCAGAGGTGGCTCACCTGATCAGTTTTCCTCCTTGGTGGAAGATGTATCCTTTGCTGCCTCAAAGCCCATGTGTCCCTGAAGTAAGGATTGCTTCACAAGCCAGTGATGCAAGGCTGGGGGCTTCTTGCAGGACAGAGCGCTGAGTTCATCAACGCCAGAAGCTGCCGTGGTTGGGGTACTTGGTGACTTCAGCCCTAGCCCTCCCCTGCTAGTTACAGGTAAGGAGACCCCACAAGACAGCAGACAACAAGCTGGTGTGATCCCCAGTCTTTGGGAGCTGAGGTGGCTACAGCCCCAACAACCTGTTTCTGGTGAGTACAGAGAGGTTGCGCCACTGGGGTGTTTTTCTTTATGGGCTGTCTCACTACCATGTCTGCATGTCTTAGATGGTGTCATGGGTATGTGGTGTAGAGAAGAGCCCAAACCACAGTACTACAGCAGGGCGACCCTAGGCCTTGCAGTTCTCCAACCCAGGTAACTTCTGCTTTCACTGACAAAGGGAGAGAAAAGGACACTGTCCCAGGTTCGCTGGGCCTTCCCCTCTCTGTGTTCCTATGACTGTTTTGGTCTCAACTGCTAGTCTAGGTTCCCCAGCTTTGTGGATTCCTCTGACTGGGTGTGGTAAGGAGGCAGGACGTGATGTAAGCACCTTCTGAGTCTCATTGTCTTACCTGGGTCGTCAGACTTTGTGCCAGCCATCAACAGCCGTTGGGCTTCACACCCAACACTGCGGACATTTGGGGTACTGGTGGGACATCCTGTGCTGGGCATTCAGCAGTACCCCTGGTCTCTACCCAATACCAGCAGCACCTCCGCTTGCCGGCTCTCCAGAGATGCTACATGTTCCCTTGTTGGTGGAGGTGATGGTGGTCACCCCATTCTGGGTGAAGGCCACCAGCTGTGCTCTCAGGTGAGGGTTGGGTGGCTATGGTGTTGGGGGACGGAGGGAAGTTCCCAGGGCATAGAGGGACCGGCTGAAGAAGGTCTGGCTGTCCATGCCTCCAGTTTTTGAATTCTTGTCTGCCTCAGGCCTTTGGCGTGACTGCTACCCAGATGACACAGAAATTGAATCTTCAATCTGGAGTGTGGCCAGATTACTCCACTGACAGAGAGATGCTGAAGGCTTTCTCTTTGTGCTTAATTCCAGGTGCCTTGGGACTGGGTAAACAGGAGTGGGCCCACACTCTGGTGTGTACTTCTGCATTTCATACAGGCTTCAAGCTGACTCATAGGAAAGACCCTCAGAGCAGGCAGTCCCAGCGACTGGGGGTGGCCTTTGTGTTAGGGTTCTTTCTGCCCCAGGGGACCTTTAGGCAGTTCCTGGAACTCAGGGGACCTTTAAGCAGTTCCCAGAAGCTGCTGAGAATGGATTTGGGGCTGACGGTATCCACTGGAGCACAGAGGCCAGAGATGGGCTTTGGTGGAAAGGGCAGTGGTCTTTCCTGTGGGGCAGTAAGAACACGTGTCTTGCTTGGCCTGGCACATAGTAGATAGATGGCCACTGATTAGGCCTCTTCTTGGGGGCTGGTCATTGAACGATGCTCTGGTCACTCCTCCCTGAGTCCAGGGAGCTGTCCTGCGAGGCACCCACTAGCTCCAAACAGATTTTGGTCTCAGGCTGGGGTGCCACAGAGTGCCCCGAAGGCTGACTTCAGGAGCATCCTTGCAGTTACTCCCTCTACCAGAGAGCACGAAGAATGGTCAAGACATGGAATTAGGGACAGAAAAGATGCACGGGAGAAAGTGGAGAGGACCCGGATGAGGGAGCCATGGAGCCAGGGCTCTAGTTCTGAAGGAGACTTAGGTTTCCTAGACCCTTCCTGTTGCCTCCAGTCCTCCCAAGGGCTTGTATCCAGCAGATGGGAACTGAGATCCACAGCTATGGGCCCTGAGCCATAACTGTGTTACTTCCAGTTCTCAGGGTCAGGCTGAGCCCTTCACAAAACAGAGAAAAGGAGAAAGTCGAGAGCAGGGCTCATGAGAGGCATGGACACAGGGTGACCAGAAGATGTCGGAGGTCAAGTGTGATGGGAGTGTAGGGGGAGGAAGAGCAGGTGCCAGGCAGGGCCGGGGCCTAGGCTGGGGTATTCCTCCTTTTCCAGCTAAGTGCCTAGCTGGCCCCTACCCTCCAGGGTTCTCATAGCCAGTCCTGGCTTTGCAGGTGTGGAATTGGGTTTTGGACCCTGACTGGGCCAACCTGAAATCTTCTTGGGTTTTTCCAGAAGCGGAGGAAGATGGACTGTTCCAGCTTCCCGCAACGCGGAGGGTACTTGGCCAGGACACTGCTTCTAAGGTGCCATAAGGCAGGTTCCCACACCAAGTCCCAGCTGCCCTAATCCTTCTAAGTGTCCTGGGGCTCTGCAGCTGACTTGGAGTTCCTCGTCCTGCTCAGACCCCTGCCCTGGGAGAGCTCGTGCTTGGACGCAGGCTATAGTGTTCCTATACCTCTCTGGCTTCCCAGTAACCCTCCATGGCCTTGGGTTCTTCCTCTGGCCCCTCCCTCTCCATTGATCCTCTGACCACTCTGTTGAGGAGCCAGAAGAGCTTCTGAGTGATTCCGGCCAACTCAAAGGGAAGGGGCCTTACTGGCCTTTCCTCCCTCTCCGACTGACACTTGCAACACAGCTTCTAAGGCCAGAACTCAAAGCTGTCTTTGATTCTGAGATAAAGACCCGGGGTTGGTTTCTGAGGGTCTTGGAAGCTACCCTCTGTGGGTTAGGTGCAGCTGCCAGAGTTTTCAGGGATAGCGCAGCCTGAGCCCAGCTGGGACACAGCCAATGTTTTCGAAAGCAGAGTGGCTTGTGATTCAGACTTGGAGTGTGCCCCTCTCAAAGGAAGCAGGGCGTTGAGAACTGGCAAGCCCTTGGGGTTGACAGGTCTCTAAAGTGCCTCTCCTTCCCCTTCCTCTTCTGTTTTGGGCGGGTCCCTTCAACACTTCCCTTGCTGGGACAGGAGGCCTCTTGTCCTCTTGTGTATGAGAGGGCCAACTCCACAGAAAACTCCGTTTCCCTTCGCCCCTCGGCATCAGTAAGGCCCAAAAGGTGGTAAAAGCAAGGGCAGAACCGTTCCAGGAGGGACAGATGATGCCAAGAGCAAGGCAGAGGTGCTAAGGCCCGACCTTGGGGATTCCCATCTCTGCTGTGGGATCAGATGCCCTGTTAGGTCACAACAAACCCAACAGATAGGTGTCTGAAAACAGATGAACACCGTGACAAACCTAAGAGACCGACTGTGTGATCATCAGCACAGACGCAGCTTGTCAAATGTGGGGCAACTTTAGTATCATCAAGAATAATGACTTCTGGAGCTGGAGCCATGGATCAGCAGCTACCAGCCACTGACTGCTCTTGCAGAGGACCTGGGTTCGATTCCCAGCATCCACATTGTGGCCCTCGGCCTTCCGAACTCCAGTTCCAGAAGATCCATCTGTCACTTCAGTTCCAGGAGATCCAATGCCCTCTTCTGAACTCTATGGGTACCAGGAATGCACATGGTACACAGACATACATGAAAGCAAAACACTCACATTAACAAAGAAGGGGGAGGAGGAGGGGAACTGAGAAGGACTGATGGACAAGAATATACTAAGGAAGCAAAAATCCATAAATCCCGCACTCCTGTTAAGAGGCTGTCCTGCCTGGTTTTATGTCAGCTTGAAACAGACTTGAGTCATCTGAAAGGAGGGAACCTCCATCGAGAAAACACCTCCATAAGATCCAGCTGCAAAGCATTTTCTTAATTAGCAATTGATGGGGGAGGGCCCAGTCCATTAGGGGTGGTGCCATTCCTGGGCTGATGGTCCTGGGTTCTAAAAGGAAGGCTGAACAAGCCACGAGGAACATGCCAGTAAAGAACCCTCCTCCTTTGGCCTCTGCATCAGCTCCTGCCTCCAGAATCTTGCTCTGCTTGAGTTCCTGTCCTGACTTCCTTCAATGATGAACTACGGTGTGGAAGAGCAAGCCAAATACACCAACTTGCTTTTGGGTCATGGTGTTTTACCCCAGCAATAGAAATCCTAACGAAGACAGAGGCCTCAGGGGGGAAGTGGCCTGTGTGTCCATTCATGGATGACTCATGTTCATCTATAGACAGCGGATAAGCAGAGTGTGTTCATCTTATTGTGGAATAACACCCAGCCTTAAGGAAGAAGTATTTAGATACCTGCTCTAGCTGGGTGAATCCAGAAGACAGCGTAATGAACAACACGAACAAGGCACACAGGGCAAATAGTGTCTGATGCTATTGACACTGAGGTCCCTAGATTGGTGACCTTGTAGACTCAGTAGGTTGAATAATGGTGGCCACCACTGGGTAGGGTGATGTCTTAGTTAGGGGTTATATTGCTGTGGAGAGACACCATGACTACAGCAACTCTTATAAAGAAAACATTTAATTAGGGTGGCTCCCTTACAGTTTCAGAGGTTCGGTCCGTTCTCATCATGGTGGGGAGCATGGTGGCTGGGAGTGTGAGAGCACACAGGCAGACGCCGTGCTGGAGTAGTAGCTGAGAGTGTGACATCTTGCAGGCGCTAGATGGTATCCTGAGCGTAGGAAACTTCAAAGCCCAACCCCACATTGACTTACTGCCCCCCGAAAGACTATACCCATTCCAACAAAGCCACACCTCCTAATAGTGTCACTCCCTATAAGATTATGGGGTCCAATTGCATCCATACTATCACAGGCGGTGTTACGGAATGCAGACTTTCAGCTCTACAAGGTGAAAAGGTTCTGGAGATGACGGTGGATACTGGGAAGTGCTCATTAAAGAGTGGTCAAGTGGACTGGGCAGTGGTGGCGCCCACCTTTAATCCCAGGACTCACAGAAGCAGGCGGGTCTCTGTGAGTTCAAGGCCTCCCTGGACTACACAAGATTGAATCTGTCTAGCCGGGCAATGGTGGCGCACACCTTTAATCCCAGCACTCGGGAGGCAGAGGCAGGCGGATCTCTGTGAGTTCGAGACCAGCCTGGTCTACAAGAGCTAGCTCCAGGTCAGGCTCTAAAGCTGCAGAGAAACCCTGTCTCGAAAAAAAAAAAAGATTGAATCTGTCTTAAGAGAAACAGAGATCACACAAAGGTGATTCCAGCACTTGGGACCAACACGCCTTTAATCCCAACATGAGGGAGGTAGAGACGGAAGCAATATGGCAGGCAGAGAAAGGAATATAAGGGTAAGAGGCAAGCGTTCAGAGGAGTGTGTAGAGTCTGAGGCTGGTGGAGGGCATTGCAGGATCACTATTTCTGTCTGAAGATTTGGTAGAGGTGAAAGGTCTCTCTAGTGGCTGGCTGCTTTGTTTCTCTGGTCTTCAGGTTGAACCCCAGTGTCTGTCTCTGGGTTCTTATTACTCGTGCTTCAATGTAAAACAAACAACAACAGAGGCCAAATGGCTCTGTAATGAGCTTCAACCATGTTAAAGGTAAATGCTGTAAGATCTGTGTGCTTTGCCACGCTGAGAACTCTGGGGCAGGCAGGTAAGAGCACAGTTTACCCCAGTTCTCCAGAATGCATAGCATGAGAAGGATGCTGACGGCCACCTACAGAATCAGAGAAGACAGCTGTCCCTCCTTGCAGGGAGTGGAAAGTGGAGCTTCCAGGAAAGATGATCAGGTCGCAGGAGGCCACGTCCACTTGTGCCTCAGCCCCCAAACCCTTTTGCCCACCAAGGAGGGGTCTGGTGTGTGTGGGGGGCAGTGATGTCATGGTCAGGGGACCAGGGACGACCTTGCTTGTGTCTTAGATTCCTGGGGGGCAGGGCAGTCACAGCCCAGGAACAGCTGCTTTCAGGAAGTTAAGATGAACTGTCTTCGCACCTGCGTGTCAGCTGCCTGCCCCACAACCCCGAGGGCCAGCTTTCTAGGGACTGTACTTCCACCCACACAGATATGCAAATGTCTGTTAGAGATGGGTTAAAAGAGAAAGAGGCCTCCAGTCGCACAGCCTTGAAGCCTGGCATGGGTGGGTGGGTGGGTGGGTGGGTGGGTGGGCAGGGAGTAAGAAGGACTTCTATCCTTAGAGTCTCCCAGGGATGTGCTGTCTGGGTCGTGACCTTTCTAACTGCTCCCTAGACCAGGGCCAGCTTTGCCTTTGCTATGGAAAGAACCAAGACTGGGGACACTGTGGACACCAGGAACTGACAAGGGGTGGGGTTGATACCCCCGAGCCCAGAGCCAGCCTTTCGGGTAGAGGTTGGTTAAGTTTGTGGTGGGTCACAACAGCTGCCATCTGGCATTTTCCAGAGAAAACGGGTTGCATTTGGGATGTGAGAGGTATGAGCCCACCAGCCCACAGGGTAGGAGGTTGCCCCTGTAATGCCACTTGCTTATTCTCTGGTTTTCATGGGGTCCTCATGAGGAAAACCACTTGCAGAGCTACTGGGTGAGGGCATTGTCCTGAAATAAAGGCTAGTTTCTCAAACAGAGCTAGGGTGGAGGTTACCCCTGCAGGGCTCTGCCCCCAGATGGTGGGGTACTTGCAGGGCACCAGATGGGCGCTGTAACAAGGAGCAGTGTATCCGATCAGTGCTCTCCTGGCACAGCAGCGCCCAGTGTCAGACCCATTGACATTGGTCATGTGACCTGCCCTGTCTGACTGAGGAGCTGGCAGGAAACAGTCCCTGCGGAGCTGCCTGGCGCAGCCATTTTAGCCTCCATCCCTGGGCAAAAGTGAGGTCTAGCTGAGGGTATCATGAGAGCAAGATCAAACTGGTCTGGAACTGTTTCCTGTCATCCCAACCCATTGTCATCACAGTGATGAAACTCTTATGCTCAGCCTGTGTTGTGGTTAGGGGAGTTTCAGAGTGAGCATGCTCAGACCCCCACTACTTCCTGAAACCTCTCAACTGGGCCGGTAGAGGGGTGCTCAGTGCTGCCTCAGGACGGGCCTGCTCAGTGCTGCCTCGGGACGGGCTTGGGTAAGTCAGTGGGTCTGGGGAGTGAGCCTGAGGGGGGATAGCCCCTCCACCGTGGTGTCTGAGAAAAATGTGTTTTGATGTACAATAGTGGGGCTTGGCCCGGAGTCTTTAACCAAGGTCCGTCCCCAGAGGAAACTCAGGGCACCATACCCTCCCACGTTAGGGCATAGGGATAATAGCATATGTCATACTGCCCATGCCCTGATCTACCTAGATTCTTCTGGAAGATCTGTACCCCAATTGTAGGTACAGACAAGAGTGGAGGGACAGGACTTCCTCTAATGGGGAACCGAGGGCTGCAAGGGCCTTGGGAACATCCTGGGCTACAGTATGGTTGGTAGGGTGAAGGGGTCCTCTTTCTAGGAGCTGCCTAGGTTTGGAGGCGGGTTCTGAGGAGCAATGAACAGGACAGTGGGGGCTCAGCTGGGATAGGCAGTAGTTAGTCGGGACACGGGGTGAGAACCTGGGACCAGCCACTAGCAGACTTTGAGGCCAGGCATTTAGAGTGCCCGGTTGTAACTTCTACTGGGTTTGTGAGGCCACCTGGGCAGATTCATGAGGTGTTCAGGTAAGCCACCAAGGACTGGAGGGTGAGGCGAAGAGTTGTTCTGGTCTTGCCAACAAGGGTACACGCGCAGTCACACGGGATGAGCATAGAGATAGATCCCCGGGGGAAGGTGGGTGAGACTTGCTGGCACAGTGCTCAGTTTAGGCATTACTCAAACTGAAATGCACAATAAACATTGGCATTTTTAAAAACATATCAAATTGGGAGGCATGTTGTGGGGGATGGGCCACCAGCTCCACATGACGTTTGGTTTACGCTAGTAATTTAACCATTCCTGCCCAAAGGGCATTCTGAATTTGAGGATGGAAATGAGGATGAAGATACAAAAATGAGGTTAATTTTTCGCCTTCTTCTTTGTGTGTGTGTGTCCACGAGTGTGGACACACATGCACATGCGTGTGAAGAACAGAGACTGATGTCCAAAATCATCCTCAACTGCTCTTCAACCTTCCTCACAGAGGCAGGGTCTCTCAGTCAAGCCCAGAGTCTGCAGATACAGTTAGTCTTGCTAGCTGGTTTGCTCTGGGGATTTCATCTCTGTCTTCTAAGGACAGACTTGCAGGTGGACTGCCGCACCCACCAGCCATTTATGTGGGTTCTGGGAATCCGAATACAGGTCCTCATATTTGGACCTATATACGACAAGCACTTTTACCACTGAGCTGTCTTCCCGGGAGAGTCTGGTAGGAGGATGGAAAAGGGAAAGATCAAAATAACCAGAAACGCCTGCAGCAAAGAAATGGGGCACAGCATGCTGGTGACTCCACGGGACAGTCCAGTGGCCCTCAGTTACAGTCTACCTCACACATCCCAAATGGAACAGACAGGTAGAAGCAGCAAGTGGCACAGACAAGTGTGTACTTTCCTGTCTACTTGCAAATCTCCATAACCCAAAGGTGGCCAACATGCTTCAGAAGCCTGGAGGGACCGTCATCAGTGCAGGCAGAGTACAGGGCTCGAGGGCTGTGGACATCACATGTGACATGTTGCCCGTGCGTGCCCTGGGGACTCCCAGCACGCCTCTTCCCAGAAGGTGGGTCTACGTAAGGGGCTGCACAGTTGCAGGGGCTGCGTGGGATACGAATGCCTCTGGAGGAGGCTGGAGACAGGAAAGTGGAAGTGGGAAGGATGATGAGAGCTAGGAGGCCAGGAGGAAGGTGTGGTTTGAAGACAGGCTGGATAGCATCAGCGTTAGTGTGAGTGCAGACAAGGGGAAGTGGAGGTGTGGCTAGAACTCAGGGCAGATAGAAAGGGACTTCAGGGTGATATGGACCCATTCATCGCATAGCCTGCTGGCTACAAGACAAGTGACACATCGGGTCATCATGCCGGCCGTGTTGCAGACTCTTGATGGGTGTCAGCCTGTTACAGGCCCCTCTGAGTATAGACCAAGCAGGGGGAGTGAGTCCACCAGGTTCAATCAGACATCATGAGCATGGTAAACTATGCGGGCATGTCATTGTGGATGCGGTGGACCTTGTGCATAAGATAGACCATCCTCCGCTAGATTCTCAGGTCTGGGAGCACACTGTTGTTGAGTCCTGATGAAAGTCTGCCATGATCTTCTCCCATCAGGGGTCAGTCATTCCCAACTATCTCACAGATGAGATACAGCCCTAAAGATGATCCAGGATGTCAAGAGAAAAATAAATCCCTACCCACATCCAGGCTAGACCCCCATAGCAAGCAGAGAGGGCAGTGTCTACTTCTTGAAGTAGACAGACGCTGATATCCTTCTTTCCCTAGTCTTTTATGTTACCACTCAGCTGGGGTTCGTAAGAGGGCCTGGCCCAGACACTCTCTCTGAGAGAACCGTGGAGCACAGAACTATTGAGCCACGCCCCTCCCATGGAAGAAATAGCCCAGGTATTGCAAGATGCCCACAACAACTGATCTAGTTAGGTTAGGGATCCTCAAAGGTTAGGCAGGAAAGGGGCCTGAGTGTCCTGAGACAGGAAGACTGAGTATAGAAAGGGAACTAGCATATAGCCTTGCAGTGTGGGAAGGGGCAACCCCAAGCCATGATGTGCTCAGGGAGCACTGGACAATGCCTGGAGCGCAAGGCAAAGAACCGTGTCAGGGCTGGGGGAACCCAAAGCCAGCCGTGGTGAGGAGGCCGCATCATAGCGTGTCCCGGTGCTGGCTGCTCCTTCCTGAGACCCATGGTTGACCTTCTTTGATATGGGTGTTGATGCCCTGGGATTTAGGGACATGACCCAGATGTGGATTTCAGAGCCTGTGTTTCCCTGTTTAGGGTGAGCGGACAGGTCCTACGGCCCACCCTCTCTTCCTGGCCAAGCTCTGCTCACAGGTAACAGGGACTTGACCTGCAGTTGAGGCTGTCTCCAGGCTGTCTCCATCAGCGCATCATCATTGCTGGAGGGAAGTGTCTGTCACATTTTCTTTTGAGCCCTCACTTCCTCTGACTTCTGCAAAGTGGCTGAAAATAGAACACTACCCTCTTCCTCATCCTCAGGGCTTCCAGGTGCTTAGAATAAACATGGAGCAGTCCTTGCAGGGGACAGACCTGTCCTTCTAGGCTGGCTTTGCTGGCTTTCCAGAACTCTAATCCTAGTTGCAAAGGTAAGGCAGGTGCCACGTGGCCCCCACTGCTCTGACTCTGGGGCGTCAGGCTCAGGGCCATGTAATCACGTGCCTATTCACTAGGAAGAGGTCACCTTTGGAAGGAGAGGGCAGCTGCTCAGGGACTCGGGGGCTCAGCAGCTGGGAAGGAAGCAGGGCTCCAGATAAAGTGGTACCTGGGGGGATGATCCTAAGCGGAGTGATACATCATACCTCAGATGGGATGGTGCCCAGGCGAGGTGATGTCTCCCCTCTGCACTAAAGGACTCTGACTGCACTGATCCCAGGGAGCACTGGATCCCTTCAGCTCCTCCCTTGAGGGCCCTGGCCCACGTTGCTATCATCAATATCTGGGGATTCCTTAAGTGCATCTCAATTCTCCCTCACCCTGGAACTCCAGTTCGGGAGTAGCCAAGGAGCCTCAAATCTCTAACGAGAGTTAGAATGGACCTCTCTACATAGTGCTCACCTAGGGCGGCCTCTGCCACAGCACCTAAATTTGGGTGAGGGTCTTACCAACCCTTGGCCAGGTTCTCGAACTGTGCCTCACAGGGAGCTGGCCTGAGACCCAGAGGGACAGACAGACATCTTCCCTGTGCTCAGCAGGTCAAGGTGTGTTGGGGGGGGGGGGACGCAAGGAGCCTGCTGAAGGCAATGCCTGGCAATGGCTCTTCCTGGCCTTGCCTCTCTGTAATGGTGCTGAGGTGTGACTTCAGACTTCTGCAGAGGCTGGTGAACTTCTGTAATCTCAGGTGAATGGTTTGGCTTCTTGCTATTTCCAGTTTACAGAAACAGTCGAGAAGGAAGCGGGGAAGGCTCCAGGGCTTGGTGTGGATGCCCCTGGGCTCACTTGGGCTGGCTTCCAGAGAATTTCAATAGAGAATTCCAATGGCCATTCCTGAAGGCCCAAAGTACAGGCAGATAGTATGATTATCTGTCTGGCTGAGGGGCAGCCATGGTCTGTGTTGTGGGAGCAGGTAGGTAGGTGGGCAGACAGGCTGGATCCAGTGAGGAACTCCTCGAGGCCCAGCCCCCACCCTTCGTCTGCAGGCTTGGGGAACACAAGGGTCTTGACAGACCTGAGTTGTTCCTTGGCTTTGTGGGCTATGGATGAGGCATCCCTAACACTTCCCTCTCAGGAAGATGCCCTGAGGGTCTCCTATCGAAACCTCTTCACCTAGGGCACCTAGGGCCTGTTCAGAAACACCACCATCAACCAGAGAAGGAAAGGACCTGCTGGATTGTCCAGTCTACAGCTCTGTGTGCTGATGGTAGCTTCCCAGAGGGTCTTAGAGGGGTCTTTGTCCCCTTCATGTAGGTGATGAGCTTAAATATAGATTTTGGGTCATCAGAGAAAATCAGAGAAAAAATTTCCTTAGGAAGAATTTTAACAAGTTGAAAGTTAAGCTTTCTTCCTTCCTTCCTTCCTTCCTTCCTTCCTTCCTTCCTTCCTTCCTTCCTTCCTTCCTTCCTTTCTTTCTTTCTTTCTTTCTTTCTTTCTTTCTTTCTTTCTTTCTTTCTTTCTTTCTTTCTTATGAGACAGGGTTTCTCTGTAGCTTTGGAGCCTGTCCTGGAACTTATTCTGTAGACCAGGCTGGCCTTGAACTCACAGAGATCCGCCTGCCTCTGCCTCCCGAGTGCTGGGATTGAAAGTTAAGCTTTCTTAAGGTTGTTGGATGTGGGATTTCTTTTAAGCATCCTTCCACATTTGTAAGACTTCCTACAACAGCTGGAAACTGACTACCAAATCAGGCTCTAAAATATTCCATTCCACCATGTAGCTTCAGTTCACCATGCCTTCAGTCTCCAGAACTGAACCTGATAGGGAGAAAAACAAAACAAAACAAAAAGCAAAAACCCTCTTTCTCATGTTTATTTTTGTATTTCTTGTCCTTTTAGGAGCTTTTGCTAATTTTTCTGTGGAAGCTCACGTGCCGTCTAGCTTTGCTAACGACAACAGTTTTAACTATGGTGCCCAGGGTGATGCACTCATGTGCACTGGCTTCCCAGGCACTGACTCTCTCTACTGGGCTACCTCCTGTTGACCATGGGATGCACTAGAGTCTTTGTGGAATGAGTCGACCCGTGTGATTTAATCTGAAGTGCTGGGATTACAGGCATGCAGCACCATGCCTGGATGGATGCTTTGTTTGTTTGTGTGTGTGTTTGTTTGTTGCATTTTTACCTAAATCCATTTCAACTTGCCTTTCTCCAGGTTCTTTTAAGCCACCTTCATAAGGGGCACAAAGCCCACATTGGAGCCAGCATGATATCAGAGCCCACCAGGGCAGCAGGTGAGACAGTCTTGTTTGACTTTAACACATAGAAAAGTCACAGGAGGGGCTGGAGAGATGGCTCAGAGGTTAAGAGCATTGCCTGCTCTTCCAAAGGTCCTGAGTTCAATTCCCGGCAACCACATGGTGGCTCACAACCATCTGTAATGGGGTCTGGGGCCCTCTTCTGGCGTGCAGGCATACATGCAGAATATTGTATACATAATAAATAAATATGTTTAAAAAAAAAAAGAAAGGTCACAGGAATTCCTCTGTGGTACAGCTGGTCTCATCATTCAAAAATCAACATGCAGATTTCTATACTAAAAACTGACTCAGAAATGCTCCATTGAGAGCTCAAGACGGGCAGTGGTGGCACACACCTTTAGTCCCAGCACTCCGGAGGCAGAGGCAGGTGGGTCTCTGAATTGAGTGAGTTCCAGGACAGCCAGAGCTACACAAAGAAACCTTGTCTTGCTAAAACAACAACAACAACAACAAAACTCTCAAGATGCGGGTGGGCAGGGCTGGCGTACACCTTTAATCTCAGTACTTGGGAGGCAGAGGCAGGTGGATCTCTGAATTCCAGGCCAGCCTGGTCTGTGAGCGAGTTTCAGGATAGCCAGGGATACACAGAAAAACCCTGTACTCAAGATGCAATGGACTGGGGATGTGGCTCAGCTGGGTAAAGTGCTTGTTGAACACGCATGAAGCCTTGTGTTCAATCTCCACTATCACATAAAACCATGTAAGTGGCACATGCTAAATAGTACATGTAAAGCCAGCCTGGTTCAGAGGCTATCTCAATCAATCAGTCAATCAATCAATCAATCAATCAATCACTCTGTCAGTCCTTCAATACATAGAACTCAAGACACACTCACTGCATAAATTGTTTTGACAAGTGCTAGAAAAAGCCAAGTACAGGAGTGGGGGACATTTGGTACTCTGAATGTCTACTTCCAGTACCAGGACTAATAAAAACTCAAAGGAGAAATTGGGGCTCAACCTACAGATCCATAAAGCAAAGCAGCCAGCCACTGGCTCTTATCTCGACCTCAGTCCGAAATGGCGATCCTGCCTTCAGGAATCTCCGAATGAGACTGTGTCTGAGAGCTGTTGCCTCCCATTTTATAATCCTTTCTAGGGCTGGGATTAAAGGCGTGCACCACCTGGTTTCTATGGTAACTAGTGTGGCTATGGGGGAGGGGGATTAAAGATGTGTGTTACCACTGCCTGGTCTGTAAGGCTGACCAGTGGGGCTGTTTCACTCTCTGATCTTCAGGCAAGCTTTAGTTATTAAAACACAAATAGAATGCCACTACAACTTCCCATGAGAGTGACCAGCGGTGAATCGTGAGCTGTCTGGTAGTCCAAGAGAGCCATCATGAATTCCCAGTAAGCAGTTGACAAGGAGCTTTCTGTGCTTTTCCCTGATGCCACTGTCCTGTTTACCAAGGTCACCCGCAGGGGTGTGGGTGTATGTGACAGTGCCTAGTGTCCAGTAGAGAAGACCTATAGGCTTATGTGGGCCTGAGCTGGTGGCAGGGGACGGAGCCACACCAGGGAATCTGTGGCTGGACAGTGCAGTGTTGCGAAAGGCCAGGGCACAGGTTGGCCCCAGATTGCATTTACTGTAGATTTCAGTAAGACTGCACGGCATGTCCGTGGGGTGGGGACAGAGATGGAGTGTCTGAACGGAAGGACACAAGGACAGAGGGGCGCCTGAACCAGGGAGTGGGAACGGACTCGTGTGCATGGCTGAGGGTACTTTCACAGTGGTCAGAGAGCCGTCCAGGTAAGGAGTACTCTAAAGACCTGTAGCTGCTTGTGGCACATCCCTCATTGCCTGTTGGCCACACACAGGTTCTGATGCCAAGATCTGGCACTGGGGTTCAAGGCACTCACCGTCTTTGGAACCTCAGTCTCAGCTTCTCTACCTCTGTGTGCTGAGTAAGGGCACCCAGACTGAGAGGACAGCATCTCACGCCCACTATCAAGAAGGAATTTAAAAAAGACAGATGCTGGCTAGCCCTGAGCTCTGCGGGTGGGAATGCAAAGCAGAGCAGACACTGTGGGAAGTAGCACAGGGTTCCTCAGGAGGGAACACAGAGTGGCCATGTGACCCAGGCCAGCTTGCTTCGGAGCATACTCAAAAAAGGGATAGCAGGGGTGGAAATCTGAGTACACCCATGCTCACAGAAGCACTGTTCATAATAGTCCTGTGGTGGTGAGCTGCCTAGTGTCCATGGACACACGAGAGATATCGAAGTGTGTGTGTCTGTGTGTGTGTGTGTAACAGGCATGCATTTGCCACTGTGAACATGTGAAGATAAGAGAACGACTTTCAGGAGTTGCTTCTCTCCTTCAGCTGTGGGATCCTGGGATCAAACTCAGGCCATCAGGTAGGCAGCACGTGCGTTTCACCTGCTGAGTCCCCTCTCCACGCCCACCGCCTTCTAGTAGCTTACTTGTTCTTGGTATTATAAATCTCCCTGGGGAGTTTCCATAGACTCCCATCCACCTTGTCATTTCTGTACCACAGGAAACACAACGCTGGAGATCACCTCCATCCTTCAGATGACTTCAGTCCCCTCCCCTGAGACCTGCCACACATCCTATGAGGAGAGCAGAGTGGTCCTGGTGGTGGTATACAGTGCAGTGTGTATGCTGGGCCTACCGGCCAACTGCCTAACGGCATGGCTGACATTGCTGCAGGTGCTGCAGAGGAACGTGGTGGCCGTCTACCTGTTCTGCCTGTCGCTCTGCGAGCTGCTCTACATTAGCACGCTGCCACTTTGGATCATCTATATCCAGAACAAGCACAGCTGGAACCTGGGCCCGCAGGCCTGCAAAGTGACTGCTTACATTTTCTTCTGCAACATCTACATCAGCATCCTTTTGCTGTGCTGCATTTCCTGCGACCGCTACATGGCAGTGGTCTACGCACTGGAGAGCCGAGGCCACCGCCAGCAGAAGACTGCCATCTTCATCTCTGCGTGTGTGTTTGTTCTTGTTGGGCTCGTTAACTATCCAGTGTTTGACATCACGTTGGAGAAGAACTCCTGCTTCGAGCCCCAGAGGATGAGCAGCAAGATAGCCAGCTACCACTACGTGCGTTTTACCTTCGGCTTTGTCGTCCCTCTTGGGATGATCACGTTCACCAACCGCCAGATTTTCAGGAGCATCAAGCTGAGCACGAGCCTGAGCGCGGCCCAGAAAGCAAGGGTGAAGCACTCCACCATCGCGGTCGTCACCATCTTCCTGGTCTGCTTCGCCCCCTACCACCTGGTGCTCCTCATCAAAGCTGTTGGCTTTTCCTACTACCAAGCAGACGAGCTTGCCGTGTGTGACTTTGAAGGCAGACTGTACACGGTCTCTGTGGTGTTTCTGTGTCTGTCCACAGTTAACAGTGTGGCTGACCCCATCATCTATGTGCTAGTTACAGACCATTCTCGGCAAGAAGTGTCCAGGATCCACACAGGGTGGAAAAAGTGGTCTACAAAGACAGATGTTATAGACTTAAAGGACTCTGAGGAGGCACACTTGTCCACAGCAAGCCCCTACACCTTCCCCAAGCCTGTGTACCCCCCAGGGACACAGCTGGATAAGCTGGGCTTACAGTGCTCCCCAGAAAGACTGTCTGAGGAATTCTGCTAAGCCTCAGTGGAGGATGCTAAGCCTTGAAACCAGCGCCAGCCACGCATCTGTGGTCCTATGAGCCACCGTCTAGGGTGTCCGTGGCACTGTAGATTCCTTTCTGGAAGGCATACTGCTGATCTTTCTTCCTAAGGCCACTTAACTCTGTAAATATCTATTCCTTGGATATCCAGGACCTCCAGGCTCTCCTGTATGGGAAATGGCAGTGTTCTGAGAGCACCAATCATACCTGTAGGCTGCCAGGGACTCAGGGAGCATGTGGCTGGCAGGAGAACTTGTCATCAGCAGCTTGCTCTGCAGGGCTCCCAACAACCATCAGCAGGGTACTTGGCAGAGTCCTGGACAATGACTTTATTTTCTATGTGTTTCCTGCATTGTCCAGTGGCTACTGTGGTGTATATTGGGGCTTTCCACAGAGGGAGACATGGCCTGCATCCGGGGTTACCATCATGGTACCTAGAGCTGTGACACAGCCAAAGAGCCATGGGGCACTAGGAGTCCAACCCTGAGGGCTCCCGTTGGAGTTGGTTCTACGTTGACATAATTGTCTATTAGAGGAGCCATGGGGCATGGTGGCCATTTACTCTAGCTCCTGGTAGCCCCATATATCCTCCCTAGGGACCCCTCTGCCATCTACATTAGGAAGTACTAGTGGATACCCCAGAAAGAGATTGGCATAGCTGCTACCGGATAAGGGGGTGTCTGGCATCTGGCATGCCTTTCTGTACCTTGCAGCTTCTGGCCTTGGTGCCACAGGGAAAGTGGGCTGGGGCTCCTGAAAGGGCAAGTCAGGGGCAAGGCTCTCTGACCCGTTGGATCGGAGATGGAGACCTCAGGGCTCTGAGTCAAATCCCAGCTCCTCCATAAGAGCCTCATTTTGAGAGGTTCAGTCAGACCCATGCTTTTGTTGGTTACTCACTGCCGGACTGAGCCCCTCCCCAAGGAGACTCCTGATGTACACGGAGGGCAAGGGCTAGAGACAATGAGTGCAGCAGGCTTGGGGGCCGCCCCTCTGAAGCACACACATTACAGCTGCACAGAGACAGATAAACGACATCCGCGGTTACCTTTCGCTCTTCGCCGGAAGAAGTATTGTCAAAACTTGAGAATAAGAACACAAAAAAAGAAGTTGATCCTAACTTCCTTTTTCTATTTTTGATTACCTTTTATTGTTTTGAGACACGGTTTCTTGCAGCTCACCAAGGAACAGAAGATGACCTATTCTGATTCTCTTGTCACGCCCTCCCAGAGGGCTGGGATCACAAGCATGTAGCAGCAGCTTCTAACTTCCCCTTTAGTGGCTTTCTGTTTGCTTGTGTGTGTGTGTGTGTGTGTGTGTCTGCAATCTGTATGGAGGTCAACGGTTAACACTGATATCTTCCTGGATTGCTTTCCACTTTATTTATTGAGGCAGAGTCTCATGCTGACCCAGAGCTCACTAGTTAGCTAGACAATTAGTTGGCTATACTAGTTAGCCTGCTTGCTCCAGGAACCCCATCTTGGCCTTGCAAGCAGAAATACAGTCCAGACAGGCCACCATGTTTGCCCTCATGTGTCAGCTTTTTCTTTTTGTTTACATTTTTGAGACAGGGTTTCTCTGTGTAGCCCCAGTTGTACTGGAACTCTCTCTGTAGACCAGGCTGCCCTCAAACTCACAGAGACCCACTTTCTTCTGCCTCCCCAATGCTGGGATTACAGGAGGCCCCATGCCTCAGCTTTTCTGTGGGTGCTGGGGTCCCAACTCTGGTCCTTATCTGTGAAGCAAACAGTTTATGAACTGTTCCCAGCCTCTCTGTTTCCTTTTTAAAATGTGGTAACGGCGAAGGGCAGGCAGCTGGAGCAAGCCTGGGGACCTCACAGTTTGTACTACCATAGGCAAAGTGAAGCTGAACTGTCTCTCATTCCCATGGCCATCCAAAGCACAGCAAGACTGAGGATGGACACCCGTTTTCTCTGATGCACTGATCTGCCCTCTCTCTGGGCTCTCCATCCTTCCTCCACAGGCCCCAGATGCCCTCTCTAGCAGCTTCTTCCCGCCTTAGCCCCCCTCCTCTCTTCAGGCTTAAGGCTCTGACATCACCCCTGGGCCATCCTCTCCAGCACTCCAGAGAAACGGTATCATTGGAATCCTCCATGGACCATGTGGGCTGGCCTGAGCAGTCTCTGAGGGAAAGGCAGGTGACCAGAGGCCCCGGTGATTCCCGAGTGGCTTCTACCTGTTTTGTTCCTCCTTCTCATCACGACCCCGAGGTCAGGAAAAATACACTTGGTAGGGAGGGGCTAAACTAAGAAAACAAAAATGGAGTTTATTTTACTTTTAACAAAAACACATGCTTTTGAATAACTAGGAGGATAAAAGATTCCAGAAAGTGTTCCCACTGGAGACACCCTGGCTACCGGCTATGTGGGTGATTGCTCAAATACTCCACCTTAGGGATTTCCCAGTAGACCCATGGCAACCGCTTCGACCAGGCTGGGAATCCCCACTTTTGTATGAGCGAGCACGTGTGTGTGTGAGTAACTGAACACAGACATTTTATCTTTTACCACTGAGCTAAATCCCCAACTGGGAATCCCCACTTTTCAGGGAAGCAACTGAAGTTGACAGCGAGGGAGGCTGGGGCCAAGAGGGCAACCTTCAGGGGCCTGGAGTAGGCGTGTCTCTGAAGGTTCCTGTGGGTAATGCCCCTGCACAGACCAACGGGCTTGGGCTTCCTCAGCTTGGAGACAAAGGCTAGCAGGAAGGGTGGTGCTTACCCAAAGGGGCAGTAACCAGCACAACCTCCCACCTTCCATGGACCTGGTCCTTACAGGAATGCACCAGGCTGCAAGCCAAGTGCCTGTTGCATGCTAAGCTGTGGAGTACCTGGCTCTACCTTCTCAACAGTTGGGATGGCACCAAAGCCCTGGCCCTGCTGGCGTGCGGAGTGGACATCTGAAGACGTGGTGGGAGGGGCTTGTGGGGAGTACGAGCTCAACCTGACCTCCTAACCTTTGACTGTCGCTCTTTCCAAAGGTCAAGTCAGGGCTTTGTCATCACTGACCACAAACTTCTCAAACATCATCTTGTCGCGGAAACTTCCTGAGTTACCTCGGGGTTCATAAGAACCTAGTGAGTGTGTCAGATACTCACTTCTTCCATCCTTCCCACCATATCCATTGTGCATGCATTCGCTCGCTCACTGTTCACACACAAACACACTCACTGATTCATCACTCCTCCCCTCCTCCCCGTTTCACACACCAACTCTCTTTCCATTCCTCCCTTTCCTGCTCACTCTTTCCCTTGTTCAACACTCCCTGGATCTCCTGCACACCTCTCCTCTCCCTTCTCCCCTTTCCTCCTTCCTCTTTGGTCTTTATACTCCACAAAGATCCCAGCAGTCCAGTAGTGAAGGAGGTGGGCCGTGGTGACTCTCATCATGGAGAAGGGGTGGACAATGGGGAGTATCTTAGGGTTTTGAAGTAAAACACCATGGCCGAAAGTAATCTGGGGAGGAAAAGGTTGTTTCAGCTTACATGTCCTGACCACAGTCTGTCATTAAGCAGAGGCCATAGAGACAAGCTGCTTACTGGCTTCCTCTTATTCACCTTCCTTCCTTCCTTCCTTCCTTCCTCCCTCCCTCCCTCCCTTCCTCCCTCTCTCCCTCCCTCCCTTTCTTCCTTCCTTCCTTCCTCTCTTCCTTTCTTCCTTCTTTCATCTATCCATCATCCATCCAACTATCTATCTATCTATCTATCTATCTATCTATCTATCTATCTATCATCTGTCTATCATCTATCTATCTATCTACCTATCTATCTATCTATCTATCATCTATCTATCTATCTATCATCTATCTGTCTATCTATCTATCTATCTATCTATCTATCTATCTATCTATCATCTATCTATCTATCTATCATCTATCTATCTATCTATCTATCTATCTATCTATCTATCTATCTATCATCTATCTGTCTATCATCTATCTATCTATCATCTATCTATCTATCTATCTATCATCTATCTGTCTGTCTGTCTGTCTATCTATCTATCTATCATCTATCTATCTGTCTATCTGTCTATCTATCATCTACCTGTCTATCTATCTATCTATCTATCTATCTATCTATCTATCTATCTATCTATCATCTATCTATCTATCTATCTATCCATTGGCTTTTCTAGACAGGTTTTTTTTTGTATATAGCTTTGGTTGTCCTGAAACTTGCTTTGCAAAGCAGGCTGGCCTTGAACTCAAAGACCTTCCTGCCTCTCCCTCCCAAGACCTGAGATTAAAGGCGTATGACATGATGTCTGGCAACTCCTTAGGGTCAGTACACAGAAGCTGCAATCCATAGGGGGCCAAGGCTACACCTTGTGCTGGCAACAGAATTTGGGAATGTGTAAGTCTCCCCGGCAGCACTGGTTTTGAAGACATGAAGAGGTCATGGAGAGTAGCTGAGGCTTGGTACCATTAGGTCTAGAGTCCCCAAAGAGAGGCCTGGACAGACTACTGGTGAAGATGCAGGCCAGGTGCAGAAGAAACCCCATTTTGGAGATGCCAGCACTATGGGATGACCTCCAAGGGCAGCAGCAGATGTGGACTGGAGCTGACATGAGCCTAGGAGATTTGTGTCCTGTGGCAAACCTAGAATATTGTGAGTTTCAGAAGCCTGACACAGATCTTTAAGCTGTTGGACTTTGGTTCTGTTTTGAATATAATTGTGTCCTGGTTTTCCTTCTTTGAGTAAGAGAGTGTTTAACTGCTTCATCATCATCATGATCTTCTTCCTATCATCATCACCATCACCATCATCATCACTATCATCATCACCATCATCACCATCATCATTATCACAACCATCACCATCATCATCACAATCATCATCACCATCATCACCATCATTACATTTATCATCACCATCACCAACATCATCATCATCACCATCATCATCACCATCACCATCATCATCACAATTATCATCACCATCACCATCATACCATCATTATCACAACCATTACCATCATCATCACCATCATTACTATCATCACCATCATCATCATCATCACCATCATCATCATTACCACCATCACCATCAACATCATCACCATCATCATAATCATCACCACCACCATCATCACCACCACCATCATCATCATCACCATCATCACCATCATTATAATCATCATCACCACCATTATCATCATCATCACAATCATCATCATCACCATCATCACCATCACCTCACCACCACCATCACCATCGCCATCATCATCACCATCATCACCATCATTATAATCATCATCACCACCATCATCATCATCATCATCACCACCACCATCATCATCGCCATCATCATCATCATCCTATTGAAATGGGGTTTCTCTGTGTAGTTCTGGCTATCCTGGAAGTTACTATGTAGACCAGGCTGACCTAGAACTCAGTCCCTGCCTCCAGAGTGGAGGGATTAAAGGCATGCTCTACTGTGCCCTCCTATTTAACTTATTTTTATTTTACAGGAGCCATGGTTTAGAGATTTTGAAGTTTTAAGGAGACTTCAGAATTTTACAGAGACTTTGGAGTTTTAGAGAGTCTGTAGATATTTTAGAGCTTAAACTTCAAGAGGGATTTTGGCTGTTTTAAAGAGACTGAACTGTTAAAGACTATAGGACTTTTTTTTTTTTTTTTTTGGTTTTCGAGACAGGGTTTCTCTGTGGCTTTGGAGCCTGTCCTGGAACTAGCTCTTGTAGACCAGGCTGGTCTCGAACTCACAGAGATCCGCCTCCCTCTGCCTCCCGAGTGCTGGGATTAAAGGCGTGCGCCACCACCGCCCGGCAGACTATAGGACTTTTAAAGTTATTTGTGATACACACACACACACACACACACACACACACACACACACACACACATACACACACACCATCCTGGGGACAAATGAGAAAGGAAAGGTTCTAGTTGAATAATGAAGTGTCTGTGTACCAAATTACAATTGTGCTAGTTAGTTCTATGCCAATTGAATACAAACTAGAACCATTTTGGAAGATGGAACCTCAACTGAGGAAATTCTCCCACGGTATTTGCCTGTGGATAAGTCTGGGGTGCATTTTCTTGGCTGATGATTGACGTGGGGCAGCCCAGTTTACTGTGGGTAGTGTCACCCCTGGGCTGGTGGTCATGGATGTTATTGAGAAAGCAGGTTGAGAAAACCATGAAGAACAAGCCACTAGGCATGCTTCATGGTCTTCGCGACAGCTCCTGACTCCAGGTTCCTGCCTTGAGGTCCTGTTCTGATTTCACTTGATAATGGACTACAAGTTATAAGACGAAATAAACCTTTTCCTTCCCAAGTTTCTTTTGGTCTTTCAGCTTTATCAAAGCAACAGAAACTCTAATGCACCAGCCCTGCCAGAGCCACCAGGGGGCAGCATTACCAAGCCAGAGCAGGTGCTGTCAGCATGAAAACAAGACTGAAGGTACCTCATCCACCCCAAAGTCTTTTCTTCCTGTGACAGTCCTTTGAAACATTCTCTAAACAGCTACCCGCTTTAGGGCTTTAGGCACCGTGCAGTCGTGGAGTTTTGCTTTACTAATGATTTTCTGCATGCAAATATATTATTTGATTTATTATTATTATTATTATTATTATTATTATTATTATTATTATTATTTTGCCTCAGCATAGTGTGGAACTCCTGACAACTCCCCTGCCCCAGTCTCTTGAATGCTGGGCTTACAGGTGTGAACCTCCACACCTGGCTTTAAAATTTGCTTTATAAAATTTAACTGGGGTAGTGCACGTGGCATGTATGTGGAAGTCAAAGGAGAACCCCAAGTGTCCCTGACCTTTGCTTTGCTTGAGACAAGTTCTCTTATTTTCCACCATGTGCACCAGACTAGTTGGCCCAAGCACTTCTAGAAAGTCTCCCTCTCAGCCTTCCTCCCTGGCACGGGAGCATCGAGATCACTGACGCCCTGCCACATCAGGTTTTCCATGGTCCTGGGGAAATGAACGTAGGTCTTCACACTTTTTTTGTATAATAAGTACTCTACCCATAATCCCATCTCCCAAGCCCCTACAATTCAGCCTTGATTGACTCTGTAACTGAGTGTGTGTATACAGGTCCTGGCGGAGACTCCCTGTTGGAGATAACTCTAGGGATTAGGTCAGTGGGCTGAAAACCTTCATCTCCCAGAATTTACCCTTCTGTGCGAGTGCAAACTCCATGCTCCTCTCTCTCCTTGGGTCCTGTAGGATTTGTGACAGGTTCTTTCCAAGGCTCATACCTCATGTCTTGGCACTGTTCTCCAGTCCTGCCCTCATCCAGTGACTGCTCTTCTGCCCGCTGCAGATCAGTTGCTTTTACCCACACTTGCATTTCCAAATCATAGAAAAGCTCCATGCAGGTTGCACAGGTGCCGATAGCTCCTAACACCGAAATCAACTTTACTGCATTTGTCCTAATCTCACTCTCCCTTCCCCATCCCCTCGTGGCTATTTTGTTTTTGTGCACCATCGGAGAAAAAGAGGCAAGCAACACGCTGCTTCTAAGACCTCTAAGAGTACTTTAAGGACTGGGAGTGGTGGCGCACACCTTTAATCCCAGCACTCGGGAGGCAGAGGCAGGCAGATCTCTGTGAGTTTGAAGCTAGTTCCAGGACAGCCAGGGTTACACAAAGGAAACCCTGACTCAAAAAAGAAAAAAAAGTACTTTGAAGCTGGGCTATGGGGGTGCATGCCTTTAATCTCAGAATTTGGGAGGCAGAGGTAGGCAGATCTCTGTGAGTTCGAGGCCAACCTGGTCTACAAGAGCTAGTTCCAGGACAGGCTCCAGAACTACAGAGACCCTGTCTCATAAAAAAAAAAAAGTACTTTGAAAGTGATACTCAGTAACCACAGTCAAACTTAATAATCAGGAAAAAAAGGATGTCCATAGAGCTCCTGGCAATATCTCCATCTTTAGTGTTGCAGGTTCTCTCCCTTTGGTGCTGCAGGTTTCCCGTGACTTCCTCACTTCTAGTGATGTTTCAAGGCCATGGTACCAATGGACTTATAGTGATGACAGCTGTCACTTGGGTGAGGTGAGTCTGCTAAGATCTCATTGTCAGATTAATCAGGAAACTTTGGCTTTCATTAACTAATGTTTTTCTTAAGCAGTTTCTAGGAAGAATCTGTGTGGTGATTCTTTGTTTGTGCTGTAACAAATAAAGCTTGCCTGAAGATCAGAGTGCAGAGCTAGCCATTAGTTAACCATAGTTAGTGGTCTGGAGGTCTGACAGGAAGTAATATGGCTGGACAGAGAGAGGAATATAAGGTGGGAGGAGACAGGAGCTCGGACCTTTATTGGTTGAGGAGTTAGCCAGGTAAGAGTTAGGGCTTGCTCCTTCATCTCTCTGATCTTTTAGCATTTACCCTAATATCTGGCTCCGAATTTTTATTATTAAGACCAAGTAGAACTCGTGCAACGAATCTGAGATATTCTCTTGAGGTCAGAGCTTCCCTTCTGCCTCCTGCATCCATGCATGTCCACTATTGTCTATATCTAATCAGACTCAGCTGACATTCTGTCACCTGTGCTTTCAGTGGGTGTCTATATTTCTAGTCTAACCTGGCATTACTTCCCTTCCTGCATACCATGCTGGGTTTTCTCAGCTACAGACTGGGTGTTTACTCTCAGGAGGAATGGTCTTTTCAATAAGGAAGTGGGTAGAGACCTTGATCTGGGATCTAGTGTGCCTCCCTTCCCATGGTAGCATCATTTCCATACCAGCAATGTACTTGGATATAATTCTATATCTTTCTGTATTAAAACTGAGACTTTGTTCTAACATCTTCAACCTAAATCCAACAATCCAAATGAGTTCAATCTTTTTCCTTTCCTGTAGTAAGGGCACAGGGCCCCTTTGTTCTGTCCCACCTGGCTAACTTAACCCCCAAAATAATCACACAGAAATTGCATTAATTAAATTACTGCCTGGCCCATTAGCTCTAGCCTCTTACTGGCTAACTCTCACATCTTAATTAATCCATTTCTATTAATGTGTATGGCCACTTGACTGTGGCTTACTGGCATGAGTCTAACCAGCATCCGTCTTGGGCAGGAGAATCATGGCATCTGCCACACTGCCCTTCTTCCCAGCATTCTGTTCTGTCTACTCCGCCTATCTAAGTCTGCCCTATCAAAAGGCCAAAGCAGTCTCTTTATTCAACCAATGAAAGCAGCACACAAACAGAACCTCCTACACCACTTTCCTCATCTTTGACTATGTGGTGATTTGAATAAAAATAGTGCCCATGGGCTCATATATTTGAATACTACTCACCCGGGAGTGGGTACTATTTGTAATGATTAGAAAGATTAGGATAGGTGGCCTTGTTGGAGGAAGTGTGCTACCGGGAGAGGGCTTTGAGGTTTCAAAAGCCCATGTCAAGCCTAGAGTCTTTCAGGCTGCAGATCAGGAGATACTTCTCAGCTACTGCTCTGATACCATGTATGTGGCCATGCTCCCTGCCATAATGACAATGGACTAAGCCTCTGAAATTGTAAGCAAGCTCAATTAAATGCTTTCTTTATATGAGTTGTCTTAGTTTGTGTTGCTGTGAAGAGATACCAAGACCACAGCAACTCTGGCTTACAGACTCAGAGTTTTGGTCCATTATCACCATAGCAGGATATGGCAGTATTCAGGCAGACATGGTTCTGGAGTAGGAACGGACAGTTCTATATCTTGATTGGCAGGAGACAGGAAGTGAACTGTGACCTACACTGGGTATAACTTGAGCATATGAGACCTCAAAGCCCTTCCCCACAGTGACACACTTCCTCCAACAAGGTCATACAATACTGCAACAAGACCACACCTCCTAACAGTGCCACTCCCTTTCTTTCAAACCAGCACATAAGTTGCCTGGACATGGTGTCTCCTAACAACAATAGAACAGTAACTAAGGCAGAAGTTGGTATCAGGAGTGGGGTCTTGCATTTAGCATCAGGCTTTCCTTTAAACTTTTTATCTCCTTGAATACAGACTTAACTCCATTATATTACCTGATGCTTCTTTTCTCCTCAAACTGTACATTTTGTATGTCTTTTTGTCTAGCTTTCTCCTTTTCTTTTTTTTTAATTTTATTTATTTTTTATTATGTATACAATAGTCTGCCTCCATGTATGCCCACACGCCAGAAGAGGGCACCATATCTCATTACAGATGGTTGTGAGTCACCATGTGGTTGCTGAGAATTGAACTCAGGACCTCTGAAAGAGCAGCCAGTGTTCTTAATCACGGAGCCATCTCTCCAGTCCTAGCTTTCTCCTTTTCATTATAGATCTGCATAAGAGTGATTACTAATAACCACATAACATGATCAATATGAGGCTGATTTGAAATTACTTCTGCCAAGATCATTAATCTAAAACTCTTCAGTTTAGACTCAGGTAGAATTTTTGTACAAGAGAGCAGCTGCATTCTTTTTCAAAATATCAGAAGAATTGTATCTAGGCTGCTTACTAATCTTCAACCCCATGGAAGGCCTGAGAAGGGAGATAATATTACTTGAATAGGCAGGAAGTGCAATCAAGCAGCGTCCAAAATGTGCAGTAGATGACAGAGACAATTGGCTACTTGAGCAATCACCCAAAATCTCATTTGCAATGTTGAAGCAACCAACTTTGCTAAGGCCTAGATTAACTGACAGACCATTTTCAAAGGAAGGAAAAATTTCAAAACCGTCTTACCCTGTCTTGGCAAGATTTGACAGTCTTTTTTTTTTTGTATCCTGCTTGTCTAGTCTGAACATCGTGTAATTTGTCAGAGGTCGAGTTTTGCCAAGAAGAAAACAAACTCCAAGTGGAGTGTCTTTGGTGCTCAACACTCTCTTGGGAATAGATTGGTGCTGCCAGGAGCAATCATGTCAACAGAATCCTAAGTTATTTAAATGCCATGTTCTACAGATCTTTGAAGTGGTTGAAGGTTACCTATCTATGCAAAATACAATCTCTATGTATCTAAAGAACCTAATTAGTCTAACTAAAAGTATAACAAACATGAATGACTATTGACCTATAATATTTAATACCTATATAACTTAAAGACTAAGACTTCATATCAGAATATTAAACAATCTTTAAACAACTGTGCAGTAAAGGAGGACAATGACCTCAAAATGTAAACAATGTATAAATAACTTGATTAGAGGTAGAAATATATAATGCAATGTGATAAATACATCCTAAAATTGTATCAATATACAAAATGTCTTAAACAGAGGTAGAAACATGCATGCATACAATCTGACAAAATAACTTTGTATAGGTGTACAATATTATAAACAGAAATAGGAGCATATTCAATATTACAAATATCATTTGAACTTGTATCAATATATAAAGTTCTATACCAATGTAAGTTGTCCATAAATAATACCTCACAAGTATCCACTTTATTACTCATTATTATTATTATTGTGAGTAAGTTCACACTATTCTATCTATTGTCCCATTCAGTTTTCCCTCTTTTTTGAGATCTCTGGGCCTGCATAATTTCCACCCCAACCCCCAACCCTATATGAGTAATAATCAACCCCAAGATGGTGTCCCTAACCCTAAGGACAAACTTTGACATTGTCTTCTACAATTGCTTCCAGCTGTCATGGGGGCGATGTTTTTTTTTATATGAGATCCTGTAAAAGTAAAATGATGGTTAAGTTTCAAGATTACTGTCTGCTATAATTGCAAATAGTCTCTGATTATCTGGTAGGGTTTTTCTGAGGTTCCTATTTGGAGTTCTGGCCAGAAGGTTGTAAGAAGGTGCACCATTTCAGCTAACCAAGTTGGAACCATCTCGAGCAGCTGGTACCCAAAACAAGTCTTATAGTAGCACTATCAGCATCATGATGTCATATCAACCAGGTGGAGTCATTGTCGTGGGGCCCCATCTTCTTCCTGGAAGCTTTAAAGATTACTGCAGGAAAATCAACTGTTCATTGTAGAAAACTAAAACATTATTCATATAGACATATATTCAACAAAAGATACAAGACTGATAAAATGGGCATGGAGAAAAGTAAAATATTTCCTTAAAATCTATCTTCTTTCTGTCCCATACCAGATGGTTCCTGACATGAGACAGAAATTTTGTATTTTTCTTTTAACAAAATGTTTAGATTTAGTAAAGGATAGCCATTGTCCAACTCCAAAGCCTGCTCTTATTTTTAAGTAGAGATGTATACATGTCCAGATAATCAAATTTTACCATGCAGATGATACAGCATCAAAAGTCAGATTTCTCTTTGCTTGTTGATCCTCTCTGGATAGCTATCTTTTTATTTTTAGGCATTTAGATGTCCAAGGTCTCTCAACTTTTTTGAAGATGAATATTTTGCTGCAAAGACAAGAATAGAACCCTGCCCCAACCCTTATGAGATTTTCTTAGCACCTGTATGGTTGTCACCTCTGTGGATGAACTGTCATTTCTTTTTCAAGAGGTTTCTCTTTTCCAAACCAAATCTTTATTAATTTTGATGGTATCCAGTTTTTCTTATCCTGTGGAAACAAGAGTAAAACCCCTTCCCCAACATAGCACATCTCCTGGTTTCCATTGTGAGGTCAACACATCCTTGAAATATACTGGTTGATTCAATTTAGAAGACTTTTTCATTATCCAATGTCTCTCTGCTGCTGTCGTTCCTTTCTCATTAGTGTTAAGAAAATTCAAGGTTAATAAAGCATTATGCAATCTATTTCTGGAAGTAGTTTCCATCCCTTTGTTTGTTTTTACATATTCTTTATAGTTTGATTTGATCTTTCTATAACTGCCTGACCTGTAGGATTGTTTGGTATACCTGTAATATGCTTTATATTGTAATAAGCAAAAAAACTGTTTCATTTTCTTAGAGACATATGCTGGACCAATAAATGTGTGATTACCAAATCAGCCTTTTCTGAGCTCAAGGCAGTTGCCCACTGAAAACCTGATTAAATGTCAATGGTGTGGTGTACATATTTTAATTTTCCAAATTCTGTAAAGTGGAACACATCCATCTGCCAGATCTCATTCCTTTGAGTACCCTTTGGGTTACTCCCTAAAGGTAATGATGTTTGGTTATAGAAAGATCAAGAAGGACATCTCTTTATAATCTCCTTAGCTTGTTGCCACGTAATAGAAAACTCTTTCTTTAAACCTTTGCTGTTGACATTATGTTTGTTATGAAATTCTGAAGCCTTCAGTTCACTTCCAATAAATAATTGATCAATTTCTGCATTACCTTGTGCTAGAGGACCTGGCAGACCCATATGGGATTGGATGTGTGTTATGTATATGGGACAAAGCCTATCCTGATTATGTCTTGCACCTGTATGAATAATGAGGTCAGTTCTGTATCATTTGGTATAAATCCAGCAGTTTCAATCTGCAAGAAAACTCTTTCTGCATATTGTGAATCATGAACTACATTTAGAGGTTCTTAAAAATCCCTTAGTACCATTAGAATAGCATATAATTCTGCCTTTTGGACAGGATTATAAAGGCTTTGTTTCACCTTACTTAATTCTTCTGATTTGTAACCTGCCTTTCCTTATTTATTTGAATCAGTATAAAATGTATGGGGTTGTTATTGGTGCATCACGTACAATTCAGGGAAGAATCCAAGTAGTTCTCTTTATAAGGTTAATTTTATCACTTTTGGGATAATTGCTATTAATTTCTCCCAAGAAATTAGCACAAGCTCTTTACCAAGGTTCATTGTCTTCCCATAATTTTTTAAATTTCATCAGCAGCAAAAGGAACTACACTCTCTGCTGGGTCTAAACCTGCTAGTTGATTCTGTGTAAGTCATCCTGTGGTCTGGCATGTACTGATGAGGTTAAATCCTGTCCTTGTATCTTCTGTCCCTGCTCATCAATTTCAATAAATTCCTCAATCTTTTCAAATCTTTTTCCTACTGAGTTTTGTAAAGTCTGAATCTCCTGTCTAGTGTTCTGTTCTAATGCCCTCACTGAGGATTCCAAGGTATGAAACTTGTCCAGTAAAGATAACGTCTCATCCTTGAACATAATTTTGATTGTGTGCGTATTACCTTCCTGGAGAGATACCTTATCCATTAATATATCATAACTTTTCAACAGATTCCGATAGTTAAATTCAACAGCACAAATTCTTTCAGATATTTTTGTCAAATTGATACTATCCCTCTCCACAGTATTGAACCATTTTTTAATGAGGTAATATTGAAAACAAAACTAATTCCTAGAATCAAATAAATGGATGTAGAAGGAGACTTGCATAAGCCTTGCAGAATACATAGTATAAGCAAAATAATTATTGAACCCTTGGATGTTATCAGTCATTTTTTGAAGTTTTACATATCTTTTTTTTTTTTTTTTGATTTTTCGAGACAGGGTTTCTCTGTGGCTTTGGAGCCTGTCCTGGTAGTTCTTGTAGACCAGGCTGGTCTCGAACTCACAGAGATCCGCCTGCCTCTGCCTCCCGAGTGCTAGGATTAAAGGCGTGCGCCACCACCGCCCGGCCAAGTTTTTCAGATCTTACCTGTCATAAGGTAATTACAACGAATTGGAATAGGTGTAATGATAATTATTGGCCAGAAGATGTCGCAGTTTCAGCTACATGGCCGAGAGATGCTAGCAACATCAAACAGCATGTGTTGCTTACTTAGGTACTGAAAAAAATGCTTTGTTTAACAAATTAAGAGCAGTTATTAAGGTGATCAAATGATTCCAAGAGTTGGGACCCAGGATAAAGAGAAAACCCAAAGTTTTCCATCAGTGTGAGTTGTTGACTGTGTGCACTGTGGGGATCATAAGGTGACAGTTGTATGGGCTGGAGTGTGATGCAGAGAGGCAGCTTGTGGGTTTGAGTTGGGGAGTGCTGAGCAGCAGCCTGCTGCATGTGAGAGCTCGCTAGAGCCCCAGGCCAGAGAGTCAGTGCCCAATAGGCCACGGGACTGGCAGACCGATTCCAAAAAGTGTGGACTGGTCCCCACATTAAGGTGCCAGATGATGGCAGAAGATACAAAATAATCCCACAGTAGTTCAGAATTACGTACAATAGTTATTTATTTAGGGGAGACTCACAGATCACTGTCCTAAATCACAGTCCTCTGCACGAACAGGGAACAGGAACTGATCCTAGCAGTTGGAAGCAAGAACTGGAAGCAAGGGAGCGAGTGCAAGCTTTACAGCTGCATTTATAATATAAGAGACCATGCAAAAGTGGGCTGGTATCTTAAAGGCTCCTGGCCAAAGGAGCTCTCACAGCAAACCTGGAGGCAGGAGCTGATGCACAGGCTGTGGAGGGATGCTGCTGACTGCCTTGCTCAGTCTGCTTTCTTATAGAAGCCAGGGCCACTAGCCCAAGGATGGCACCACCCACCATGGGCTGGGCCCCCTCTCTTACTGATCACTAATTAAGAAGATGTCTTACAGCTGAATCTCATGGAGGCATTTTCACGACTGAGGCTCCTTCCTCTCTGATGACTCCTGCTTGTGTCAAGTTGGCACACAAAACCAGCTAGTACAACTAGCGCAGCATTCGTAGAACGCTGCCTAGCTATGGATGCAGTGTGACCAGTTCCTTCAGGCTCCAGTGCTGAAACTTCCTTGACATGACTGGCAAATGAGATAAGGTTATCCTTTTTCTCTTGTCTTGTCTTTTTTCTTTAGTATTTTATAGTAACAACAGTAAAAGAAACCAAGATAGTTGCCATACAGAATAAAGGTTTTCATTATGATTTTAAAATATTTGCTTCTTTGTTTGGCAGCACAGTTAGTGCATGTCATCGTATGCCTGTGGAGGTCAGAGGGCAACTCATGAGAATTAGTTCTATCTCTTATAACTTAAATTAACCCATTTCTAGTAATTCGCTTTCTACCTTGTGGCTTTATTACCACATCTCCACATTGCCCACCCTGCTTGCTCTGTGTCTCTTGGTGTCTCCCTTCTTCCCAGTGTCCTCTGCCCCGAATATGCTGACTAGCTATTGGCCATTCAGCTTTTTATTAAACTAGAGTGACACATTGTCACAGTATACAAAAGATTATTCCATAAGACTGATGGTTCATTTTTAAAATAAAACTATCTTGAGTCATCTTAAGTCTAATTATGGATAAACAGAAAGCACTGGATCCCAGTAACAGTATAAGTTAGTTACCCCCACCCATTAGTTGTGGAATATTATTTTAAGATACATTACATTTGTTTATGCTGTGGAACATTTGTTTAACTCTGTAAAGCTGTGTATTTTGGCTGTATAAAATACCTGACTGGTCTAATAAAGAACTGAATGGCCAATAATAAGTCAGGAGAAAGGATAGGCAGGCAGGGAGAATAAACAGGAGAAATCTAGGGGGAAAGTGATTCACGAGCCAGAGAACAAGGACAGGATGACTCCAGAGGCCAGCTACCCAGTCAGCCATGAAGTAAAAGTGAAAGTAAGTTATACAGAAGTAAGAAAAGGAAAAAGCCTGGAGACAAAGGGTAGATGGGATATTAAGTTAGAAAAGCTGGCCGGAAAGAAGCCAAGCTAAGGTCGGCATTCGTAAGTAAGAATAAGACTCCGCGTGTGATTTATTTCGGAGCTGGGTGGCAGGCCCCCAAAGAGTCAAAAGAGCCCAAAAAGTAAAACAAACAAACAAACAAAAAAACCCAAAAACAAAAAAAAACAACCAACAACACAAATTCTGTTAGTATTGCCTCCTACCCAAACTAGATGTTTAGAGTAGAAAATCAGTAATAACCAAGCTAGCCTGAAGACCTGCAGACATAACAAGGTCATGTCTCTGAGTGAACTTGTTAGGTCTCAGTAGTGCACGCATCCAGAAATGACAGTCTTGGTCCAATTCAAGCTGGACTATAGAAGGACTTCTGGTGGTTACACAAAAGCCAGGGTTCCTCAGAAACTTGTGGAACGGGTTTCTGTTCACCAAAAGGAGTCATTTCCCTTGCCTCTGGGGAAGAGACAAATGGCTCTTCATTGACACAGACCTCTGGTTTCATATCAAATTCCATGCTGGCCTCCAGGTTCCTTCAGTTCCCGTGCACAAGTACCCAGTATGTATTCCAAAGTCCCCTTCTCATCTCCCCTTCTCCTCCTTCACTATGCTAGCCACCTGCTATTCCAGGACCACTCCACCCTGTTCTCTTGATAACGGCAAGGTTTTCCTCGCTACCCCCACTAATCTCCCTTCTCTTGAAGATAGCCCTGGCCATGCCCAGCCTGCTTCTTTTTCTCTCTGCTCCAGACTCTTCCAAATGTCCTTGGGTATTTCCTTTTCTTTATTCACAATAAAAACTGTCCACCCATGGAACGGTCATTTCAGTGGTTTCTCTACTGCCCTCGAATACAGAACCCACTTACCATTTTTGTTGAGAATAAAGGCAAACATCAGAGAGAAGAGCAGCAGAGGGATAAGACCCAGATGACATAACAGATTGTACCCTCCTGACTAACCAGACATGAGGAAAGCGAGCAAGGGGCTTGTATGAGGGCTATGAAAACCATCCTCTGTATTCAATCAGAAAGCCAGTCTAGACTACAGCAGGCTCTGCAAGGCTGTAAAATAAACTGCCACGTGTGCTCCTCTGCGTCTGCGGTGCTCCTCTGCGTCTGCGGTTCTCCTCCGCGTCTGCGATGCTCCTCCGCATCTGCGATGCTCTTGCATGAAGTGAGGGTCTTTGTTTCTCACACACCTCATACTCTTTATAATCTCACTTTAAAGGAAAAACCTTGGGGTCTGGAGAGATGGCTCAGTGGTTAAGAGCACTTACTGCTCTTGAAGAGGATGTGGGTTTAGTTCCCAGCACCCACCCACATTAGTTCACAACCATGTGTAACTTCAAATGATCCAACACTCTCTTCCAGCTTCCAAGGGCACCAAGCATAAACATGGTGCACTTACAGACATGCAAGCAAAACTCATACACAAAATAAAATAATCTTAAATTAAAAAAATTCTTAGGTGGTGGTAGTGCTTACCTTTAATTCCAGCACTCTGGAAGCAAAGGCAGACAGATCTCTGTGAGTTTGAAACCAGCCTGGTCTACAGAGCTAGTTCCAGGAAAGTCAGGGCTGTTATACAGAGAAACCCTGTCTTTAGAAACCAAGAAAAAAAAACAAACAAAAAACACCAAAATACAAAAAACCCAACCTCTTTATACTGGGTGTGGTGGTGTTACAGCCCTTGGGAAACAGAGACAGGAGCATCTCTGTTAATTTGAAGCCAGCCCAGCCTACATAGCAAATACCAGGTCAGCTAAGGGCTACATAGTGAGACACTGTCTCACAAACAATCCTACCAATCAACCAACAAAACTCTTTTGACAAAATAAGAATAGCAAAAACGTTCTTTTAAAATTTTTATTTGTATAGGAGTTTTACCTGCATGCATGTCTGCACCATTTCATGCCTGGTTGTGAACCACCATGTGGGTGTTAGGAATCAAATTCTGATCCTCTGGAAGAACAGCCAGGACTCTTAACCACTGAGCCATCTCTCCAGCACCCACAAAAATGTTATTGTTGAGTCAGGGTCTCACTATGTAGCCCTGGCTGTCCTGGAACTCTTGATATAGACTCACAGAAATCTACTGCCCTTTACTTCTTGAGTGCTAGGATTTAAATCATGAACTTCCATTTCAGGATACCTTATCAAATTTTTAGATTATATCCTTTAAACAAAGTAACTTCAAAAGCCACCAAAATTATGTACAGCTGTTAAAATGCTCAAGTAGGACTCTCTTGAGGTGCGCGCGTGAGCGTGCGCACACACACACACACACACACCCCTTTGGGTGTGCACTCCCTCCCCAATCTAGCTTCACAGACTGCTGAAATCTTCCTGCAGTGTACATTAAGATCCTGGGCAGAGCTCCTCAGGCTGCGATGTTGAGTTTACCTCTCATTGCCAGTAACATCTGCAAACACACTGAGATCCTCCCTTCCTGTCGTCCAGTTCCTCACAGAACGCAAATGTCCCTCTGAGGGCTTGCGGTGCAGAGATCTTGAAGCAGCTGTGCCTTCCCGCCTTGCTCTCCTTGGCTGAGGCCCTGCCAAATGCCTGTTTCACTCAGAGATCAGCTAGTTTCCTTTGGCTCGGGGATTAAGAGCACTTGCTGTTCTGATAGAGGACCCGGGTATGGTTCTCAGCATGCACCTGATAAACATTCATACCTGCAGGCCAACACTAACGCACATAAAAGTAAATCCAAAAAATAATAGTGATTTAAAAGGAAAAGCATAGTCTAAATTCAGAAGGCATTCCTTTCCAGCTGATTAAGAAAGGAATTGGGAGTGGGTTAGTGAGCTGAGGAGAGCGCCCACAGAACATAGGGTAACGTTGAGTATAACCATGTATAGGAAGGCCATTCATTTGGCCTTCTCGTTTGTTTTCTCGTTTGGCTTTGGTTTTTCTCTCATTATTAGCCCGGGTGGGGAGGTTTCCAGTCTTCCCCCGCAAATAAGCTTGCTTTATGCCTTAATGTGGCATCTTCCCTTCAGCCAGCCACTGGACATTCGGCACCCACTCAGCCACCCCTAATCAACGGCGTTGGGGCTTGGTGTCCTCTTTCAAGAACTCGTGCACTACCAGGACCTGTGGAGGGAGTCAACACCGAGACTCGTTCAGCCCTTCTATACTTCGCAGCAGGGCAGAGTAGAGCCGCGCACAGAGCCGCCACTGTGTTCAGCCTTAGGACGGAAGGTCGCGGGAGAAGGCCGAGGCCGAGTGAGAAGCGCCGGCGGGAGCGAGGAGACTGGGGACTGGCTGGAATGGACCCGCTCGAGAAATCATGGGGCCACGGGCGGGCCAGGCGCACGGACCACTGGGAACCAGGCCGTGGCAGGCGCGCGGAATCCTGGGAGCCCGAGCGCGCAGAAACCTGGGAGCTGCAGCCGAGCCGTCGAGAGACAAGGGACGGAGGCGGAGCGAGGCGCGGGGAGGCATGGGAACGGGGCGGGGCGGCCCAGCGCGCGATCCTAACGGCTGGAGACGCTGCGCGGGAGTTCACGCTGGTGAGGCTCCGCCTTGCGTGGTTTTGAACGGAGCTCTGCTCGGCACTCCACCAATTGGCGCTCGCGCGGCGGCTCCATGGCGACCCTTTGTGGGCGCTGACTGGTCTCGGCTGCCGACCGTGTGGCGAGCCTGCCTCGCGGCGCAGGTGAGTAGGTGGGCTGCTTGTCCCCCGGGTCCTCTGCGGCCTGGGCGGCGGCGAGCACGACACCTCCGGGGCGGCTGGGCCGCCAGGATCCGCCGGCCTCGGCCGGCGCCCGCCGCCCTGTGGCGTCCATGACGCTGCGGCGTGTTGAGTGACACATACCGAGAGCCGGAGCGGCGGGTACGAGCTGGCCCTCCGCCCACGCTCCCTAGCTTCCGCTCCTGTGGCCCTTCCTTTCTCCTCCGTCCCTCCTTTGGTTCAGCCCGTGTGGGTCATCCACCCCATCCTGGTCGCCGCTGCTGTGCGTTTCCCTGCAGAACCGCTCGTGGGCTGCAGTTTGGAGGCACCAGACTCTGCCTGGCTCCTAGCAACGCCGAGCTCCGAGCGTCGGCTTGCTGGCTAGGGACGGATTCCTAGAGATCAGGGTGGGCTCCCTGCAGCCTCCTGCCTGGTGAGTGTTGGCCTTGAGTACTTTTCCTTTGTTTTTTTTTTCTTTTTTTGAATTTTAATTCCCCTGCGGCGGTTATCAAGTGTCTCGTGTTGCCCACCATTCCCCTACTACAGTAGATCTCACTTCCTTCTAAATGATTATTTATGGCTCAGTAGAGACTGCCTGCAACGGCATCAGTGAAACTCGACTGGAAGGAAGCCAGAGATCTTTTCTGTGGTTTCTCTCACCCAAATAGGATCACCAGGGGAGGGGATCCTTCCAGAACTTGGGACAGATGTACTTACTGGTCTAGACAACACCCATATACTTTCCCTTGTCGGCCTTTGTATCTAACTACCAGATGGCAGGACTAAGCTAGCCACTGATTGAATTGATCCACAGAAAACATTGTCTACACACAAAGTTAAGATTGATGCCTTATCAACCCCCTGCATGCAGCTTCGTCAAGGTTTTATAGGTGAAATTTAAAATGCAGTCAGGAATCCCCTTCTGTTTTAGAGACACCAGTATAAGGAGGAAGCCAGGAAGTTTCCTTGGGTTGTCACTGAAACCTAGGTCCAGGCATAAGAAAACCCCCACAGCCTTCCAAGGATAATGCTCAGAAGGACTTTTTAGCTAACTGTTTATACAAAATCTCAAGCAGAAATTGTGGGACAATAAACTCCACCACGTAGCCACCAAATTCACTGGCTGCAGCAATTCCCAACTTGTTCCCTCCTCCCAGTTGCTTTTTGAGGAAGTAGTTTAAAGCAGTTGTGATTTTTGTTGTTGTTTTGTGTTTTTGAGACAAGATTTCCTTTAGCCCAGGCTGGCCTCAGACTGACAGTGTCACCAGAAATAAGCTTGAACTCTTGTTCTTCTTGTCTCTGCTTCTCAAGTGTTGGGATTACCTGTATGCCACCACGCCCAGCTCTGAAATCACTAAATCCTGGTTCACCTTAAAAATCCAACATCGAGATGAGTGCTTGATTGTTGGCTATAGTTCAAGCCCTGGTTGTTCTAGGTCTATTCAGGTAAAGTCAAAACTCTGATGACTGCCTAAACACATGATGAGAGCCCAGGAAGCTGCATGTCATCCTTCATTAGGATTAAGCAACCTCAGGTCCAACACACAGGTGGCCAAAGGGAGCTGTACCCAGACCATTCTAGGAGAGTCCCTAGGGCTCAGCCATTTAGGGCTGGTCAGAACATTTGCTGGTGATAGAGGCCTTCATCTCAAGTTCCCTCTTTCCTCTTAGTAGTAGTTACACTGTCACCATCTTGCTTATAGCTTTGGTTCTAGAGGGACAGGTAAGCAAACACATCTGTTTTTTATTCCAGGGCTTTGGTTCTGTGAATACCCCACAGTTTATCTTGTGACTCACCCCCCCCCCCCTTCAATGTGTGTGTGCTTGTGTGTTCATGAGTTCAAACTTGCATGAATTCCTGTGCACCATCTGTGAAGGTACCCTGAAACTGGAGTTCTAGGCAGTTGTAAGCCACCATGTGAGTTCTGGGTACCCAGCCTTCATCATCTGTAAATCATCTCTCCAGCCCTGCCTTGTTTGAAATCTTTAATCTGAGGATGGTGAACAAGACTGAAGGAAAGACAGTGACACCCTAGCAAGAGACTGAGTATTGGTTAAAGCTCTGTTGTGCAAGAGTTGTATGTACCCTAAGGAAAAGGGACAGAGGAGAGGGAAAGGTAGTTTGATAGCAAATATGCAAAAATGAATGCAGAAGAAAATTGATGAGTCCTAGTACTAAGTCAGGATTTAATGGTACAGAAACCAAGTGCCAGGACAAGGAAACATCTGTGGCTGGAAACTACTTTGTGCTGGCTGGAGACTGCCTGGTGTGCTTGTGCATACAAGTAGGCACTCACCAGAAATGATGATCCACTTGTTAAATAACATAAACACAGCTTGCTGTGGACACAACACAGTGCAAGCTAGTACTTAGGAAGAAAGGGGCTGGGAAAAGGGAATCTAGAGGGTGGCAGGTTTTCTCTGAGTGGTTAGAATTATGGAGCATCTTTGTTTTGTGATTTTTGATTCTCTTCTAGATTGTCTAGTAAGGCTATGGAAATAACATAAGCAATCCAGTGAGAACAGGTGGAGGCCGGGTGTACAGCAGAGCTTCTGAAGCTGGGAGTTGCTCCTATCACTGTTTGCAGTCTTGAGGAAAGCTTTGCAGTGGGGTGACTAGGTGTGAGCATCTCCTGAGTGGGAAACAACACCTTCATTCTGTAATCACAAATTTAAGAAGCAAACAGATTTTTATGATTCTGCAGAAATGGAAATCAGCCTAGCAAAACTAGCTTCCCAGTTTGGTACAAAAAGTGTTTTTTAAAGTCTGATGAAAAATTCTGCATTTTTGGTTTTCTGAGACATGATCTCACTCACTATGTATCCTTGGCAGGCCTAGAGCTTCCACGTAGACCAGACTTGGATTTGAACTTGGATTTCCGATAGGCTGGCTCTCCAGAGAGATAAAATCTTTACATTTGTCTATCATTACCTGCTTGATGGATTCCCCATCCTATTGGCTCCAGGTACAAAGCCTCATCTAATGGATATTCCGGGGTTCCAGATTCCCTCCTTTTCTTATTGTGGACTCAGTCACATAGCAGACTGCAACTTTTCAACCTTAGGATGAACTAAGGGGGCCTAGAAAGTGGGGTCAGCGCTATGTAGGAAAAACAAGTACTGGTGCCTCCTACAACTCTTCTGCTTGTCTGATTTACCAGTGGTGGCACTTGTCTTTATCCCAGCACTCAGGAGGCAGAAGCTGGACAGCCAAGGCTACACAGAGAAACCCTGTCTCAAAAAACAACAAAAAGTAATAAAGTATATAAATAAGACTGTCATTTGTTTCTTAGGTCCTAGACTGGCTGTAGTAGATATTTCCTCTTCGGTTAGTCCTGAGATAGCACCAAAGAATGCTGTACTAGGTTTTTTTCTTTTGGACCACCAGTCTGCTCCCAAATCATAACATGGAGACTTCTTAATTAGTTATTAGTTTGAATAATCAGCCTAGCTTAGGTTTGTTTCTGGCTAGCTCTTTTAATTTAACCTGTTTTTCTGTATCTACCTTTAGCCTTGGGGCTTTTTACTTTTCCTTCTGTATATCTTACTTTCACTACTACTTGTGTCTGCTGCCTGGCTTCTTGCTCCAGGCATGTCCCTTATTCTTTCCTCTCTTCTTTTCCCAGCCTAGATTTTTCCTCCTATTATCTCTGCCCACCAGCCCTGCCTATCCTTTTTCTGCCTAGCTATTGGCTGTTCAGCTCTTTTTTAGACCAGTCGGGTGCCTTAGGCAGGGAAGGTAAACAAATGCAGAATAAACAAAACAAACACACCTTTACACAGTTAAAGTGGGATTCTACAGCATAAACAAACATCTTTGCCTAGTTAAATAATATTCCACAGATGCTGTTAGCTTTTTATATCCTGGCTATAAGGCTTTTAATTGGGCAGTTGCCAATTAGAGTTCTGGAGAGCTTGCTGGTTTCTAGGCTGGTCTTGTAGGTGAGCCTTCTGGCTGATTATGGGTCAGAACTGTTCCCTCTGTGCTCCTGCCAGAAAGATTTGTACTTTGTCTCTTGTAAGCGCACTTGCTCATGGGTGCTTCTGGGCCTTCTTTTTGGCAGTATCTTGTACTACCCACTGCTGATCAGTCTGGCTGTGGCTCAGCACTCAGTCAACTTTCCATCCCCAAAGGGGCACTAGAGCCATGTCTGGATTTCAGAATTAAGTGTTCTTCATTGGGTGTGCCCACCCAGGGATTTGTAACTTGAGATACCAAAGGGCTTCACGTCCAGCTTTATTTATTTACCAGTGATCTTCCTGCCTCCTGCATACAACGTTCATAAACATGTGTTGCTGAATTTAATGTACTTTGAGCTGTCTCCACATGTGAAGTGTGAGTCTCTGAAGCCTGCTTATCTTTTTTTTCTTTGTTTTGTGACCCTCAGTTTAATCAAGGTTGCCTGTGTGAATGTGGGCAGGAATTATTTACTGGAGCATGGGCAACTTTATCTTCTTTGGTGGTTCCCTCCCCCAGCAACCTTACGTGAGCTCCTTCCCCCATTCATGAAGAAAATATTAATGGGGTCCCATCTTGTGCACATAACCACAGTTATTCCTGTGATTTCATGTGTGGAGCAGCCATGTCATGTCCAGACATTGTTATTTCACAAAACTTGTCATGTTCTACCTCTTAAGATTCTTTCTGTCCCACTTCCAGGATATTTCCTGAGCCTTGGAGCCAGGGAGTATTGATATAGATGTCTGGTTTAGGGCTAAGAGCTCACTAGTTTTTTATTCTTGGTATTTTGACTATTTGTGAGTCTCTGCATTAAATATGGTCTGTTACAAATTGTGGGAGCTGCTCTTACCAAGGGTTTAAATATATTTAAAAGACAGTTTGGGCCGGGCGGTGGTGGCGCACGCCTTTAATCCCAGCACTTGGGAGGAGGCCAGCCTGGTCTACAAGAGCTAGCTCCAGGACAGGCTCTAGAAACTACAGGGAAACCCTGTCTCGAAAAACCAAAAAAAAAAAAAAAGAAAAAAAAAAAAGACAGTTTGTACATCATGTCCATTTAGGAAGATAACAGTAGGCTCCCCTCCAGAGGAATTGACCTAGCCATGTGCTTTTGACCAGCTTTATAGTACCAGGTATGAATTCTGTCCTGTGGAGCAGACTTCAGATCCAAACAGAAAGCAGATGGTTATTTCTTATAATAGGCATGCCACTATCTCTACAGTGAGCATCTTTTATCTTACAGATTGATATTTTTAGTTTGCAGGGTTCATGGCTGAGAAGACCACTGATGACTTCTCTCTTCAGCCTGTTCTCCACCTCTTGGTACTAAGAAAACTATCAGGAACCCATTTATTCTTCTTCTCTGTTCTTTTGTGAGTTCTACCCACTGCAGCCTCTGGTTGGCCATGCTGCTCTCCCTGGGACCAGTCGGCCTTCCAGTTGGGTTATCTGTTAGATTTTAATAGTCAGAATGGGCAGCTAAGTATTCTGTTAGCAAAATAGGGTTAATTCATGACATGTGAGCTAGTTTGGTTTGAGGTCTATGTTAAATCTTGAAGAGTTGAAATTTTAGAGATAACCCTGAAACAAAGAGGAACTTGCCAAAGAGGAACTTTTGGGACTTGCCACCCCCAATCCAGGGTTTCTTGTTATAGTTTGACATAGTATATTAATTCTCAATAAATTTAGCAGATTTACCCCAGTGGCTTTAAACATGTTTTGTTTTGTTTTTAAAAGCTGGAAAAAAAAAATCTAGTTTAGACTTAGTGACCCACACTTGTAATCCCTCTGCTCAGAAAACTGAAGCAGAAGGATCTCAAGTTAAGAGAACAACCTGTTAAACACACACATACCACCACCAAAAGAGAAATCTCTATGATGAAGGTTATCTTAGTTACCTTTCTGTTGCTGTGATAGAATAGCCTAACAGAAAGCAGCTCGGGGAGACAGGGTTGGTCTGGATTTGCGGTTACAGCAGGGATGTATCTGTCCATCATGACAGGGAAGGCACAGCATGGAAGGGTGAGGCCGACCTGGTAGTCTGGAAGCAGAGTGATCACATGTCACTCATCTTCACACAGGAAGCAGAGGATAGAAAGGGCCAAAAGCTATAAAACTTTAAACCTATCCCCAGTTTTGCATTTCTTTCAGTAAGGCCTCACCTCTTAAAGGTTCTGTAATCTAAGTTTATTTAGTTTTAGGAGATTTTATTTTATGTGTGTAGGTATTTTTGCCTGCATGTATGTCTGCACCATACGCATACAGTGCTGCTGGGTCCAGAAGAGGGTCTCTGTTGGATACCATGGAAACCACCTTACAGATGGTTGTGAGCTGCCGTGGATCCCTATCTCCAGCTCCAAATTCAACGGGTTTAAAAGAATTTGCCTGGCCCAGTGTCATACAACTTCTAATCCTAGCACCTGGGAAACAGAGGCTGGCCTGGTTTACCCAGTGAATTCCAGGCTAGCCAGGACTACCTAGTGAGACCCTGATTCAAAAAGAAAACATAACCTTGAATATTCTTAACAGAAGCAATGTAGGTTTGTGTGTGTGTGCGCGCGCGCGTGTATAGATGGGGGCCAAAGGTTGATATTTGGTATCTTACCCATTTGTTCTCCACTTTAATTATTAAGGCAGGGTCTCAGTTGAGTCCAGAGCTAGCCTGCTCCAGGGATCTCCTATTTTTACCTCCCGAGCTCTGGGATTAGAGTTGGGCCGTCATACCTTACTACATAGGTTGTAAGGATTTGAACTCTGATCTTTACTTTGTGTGGCAAGCATTTAACCTGCTGAGCCATTGTCCTGGCTTCATGAAGTTTTTTGTTTTGTTTTGTTCTGTGTATTACATGCATTTATGTATGTACATGCCTGGTGCTCTTGGGGGTCAGAATAGGGCATTGGATTTCCTGGAACTTGAGTTATAGATGGTTTTGAGCTACCATGAAGTACTGGGAACTGAGCCTGGATCCTCTGAAAGAGCAGCCAGTGTTCTTAACTACTGAGCCAATCTCTGGCCTCTCTTGATATTATTTATACTTTGGTGGTAAGCTCCTTTTCATCACTACAACATAGATGATAAACTTGAGGGGTAACATGGACAGTAGTAATAGCTGCTTACTTTCCTGGGCGTAGTCTTATAGGAAAAAATAAGCTCTTGGCACTAGGTCTCTTAATTTTTTATCTTGAGTTTCTCATGTTTTTTCGTATGAAGTTGCATCCTCTTTACTCCTCTCTCACTTAGGTGTGTGTGGGATGTGTTGGGAACTGGGCACTGTGTGGCCAGCACACTTGTCCAGGCATGTTCTCTTACTGGAGATCTCCTGCACCCGCCCCCTGTGGCCGCCTGGTGCTTTGTCCTGTCATTGCATGAGTGTAAGGGGAATGGAATTGATTGGGTGTGGCCTCTGAGGAGTTGCTTTTCTCTGGCCATAGTTCCAATGGGAGCCCTGGTCCTTTCAACTGGATTGGTTCCAGTTTGGGACAACTGAGTAGAGTACTACGAATATTTTACAAGTTTTTACATGAGCCTTAGCTTTCATTTCATTGGAACAAATACTCAAGAGGCCACATAAATTATGTAAAGGCCTATAACTCTGAAAGGAAGAAGGTAGCCCTTTTTTTGTATCTAAAAAAAAAAGTCCTAAAGTTTATGCATTTAAGAGATTCTGGGGGGCTGGAGAGATGGCTCAGAGGTTAAGAGCATTGCCTGCTCTTCCAAAGGTCCTGAGTTCAATTCCCAGCAACCACATGGTGGCTCACAACCATCTGTAAAGAGGTCTGGTGCCTTCTTCTGGCGTGCGGGCATACATGGAGGCAGAATGTTGTATACATAATAAATAAATAAATCTTTAAAAAAAAGAGAGAGAGATTCTGGGAGAGGAAGTGGAAATTTTGAATGGTATTATTTATAAAGCAATAAAAAATGAAAAAAAGTTCTGTTAAGGACAACTTGGCATTTAATTTCAAATGTATTATTTAAAATTATATATATATATGTATATATATATATATATTTTTTTTTTCTTTTGGTTTTTTGAGACAGGGTTTCTCTGTAGTTTTGGAGTCTGTCCTGGAACTACCTCAGGTATTCCAGGCAGTCCTCAAACTCCCAGAGATCCGCCTGCCTCTGCCTCCTGAGTGCTGGGATTAAGGGCATGCGCCATCACCACCCAGTTTAAAATAATTTTTTTTATTTTAAAATAAAATTTAAACCTGAAGAGATGACTCAACAGCTAAAAGATCTTGTCACACAAACATACGGACCAAAGTTCTATTTGTGTTCATTTATCTGTTGATGAAAAATATGCTACAACTTAGAGCTCTGTTGCCTGAGACAGTGCTGTGCCCCAGGCAGCCTCCCGGCTGGCGTCTCTCACACTGTGTTGGCACTTAGGTAGCTGTTTGAAACTTCCTGGTACTGTTGGCCAGGAGGTGGAAGTATGTTAATTGGTGTCTTCCTTGGTTCCCACAGGACACAATGTTTGCTAGAGGGCTGAAGAGGAAATACGGTGACCAGGAGGAAAGAGTAGAGGGTTTTGGCACTGTCCCTTCCTATTGCCTGCAGCGGCAGTCACTCCTGGACATGTCCCTGGTCAAGCTCCAGCTCTGCCACATGTTAGTGGAGCCCAACCTCTGCCGCTCGGTCCTCATCGCCAACACGGTCCGGCAGATCCAAGAGGAAATGAGTCGGGATGGTGTGTGGCATGGGATGGCACCCCAGAATGTCGAACAGCGGGCACCAATTGACCGCCTAGTCTCCACAGAGATCTTGTGTCGTACAGCCAGGGGAACTGACGGGGAGCACCCCACTCCTGAACTGGAAGATGATCCCCTGCAAAGCTCAGCTTCTGAGCTTCCCATAGTCAGCTCAGCACAGGGACAGAGGAACCCTCAGAGCAGCCTCTGGGAGATGGACAACCCACAAGAGAACCGGGGAAGCTTTCAGAAGTCACTGGACCAGATATTTGAGACCCTGGAGAACAAAAGCCCCAGCTCAGTGGAGGAACTCTTCTCAGACGTGGACAGCTCCTATTATGACCTAGACACGGTGCTAACAGGAATGATGAGTGGGACCAAACCCAGTCTCTGCAATGGCCTCGAGAGCTTTGCTGCAGCTCCCCCACCTCCCAGCTCCACTTGCAAGTCAGATCTGGCTGAGCTGGACCATGTAGTAGAGATTCTGGTGGAGACCTGAGAGAAGGCCCCTGGTGGGCCAAGTACAAGGCCACACACCCACCCCATGGAGCTCTTCTGTTCTGTGATCCAGAGACAGACAAGCACTTGTCCCAAAGGGGGCCCTGCTTCTCTGACTATGAAAATACCCTGGGACAGATTTTCTCTGCGAGGCTGCATGCGGCCCTGAAGACAGAGCAAGCCATTGCCAGGAACTGAGCTCTTTGAAGACTTTTGGGCCCTGGGTTCATTTTCCTGTTTAGGATCACTGTGGAGGATGGTGTGCCACAGTTGTGTCTAATGTATTTTAAATTAGGTAGACGAACTTTCTAAAATTTAAGTTTTATATGTTTTGGGCAATATTTTGTCTTAAGATATATTTTAAAACTTTTTATACTTTAGATTTTTTTCAGCTATTTTCTTAAAAGTATATTTTTTCTACAAACATCCTCTGCTGCTACATTAGAAACATAACCTAAATAATTACAATTGGTGTGTGTCATTTTTAAGGTTTAAATAGAAAATATTTTTTGGTAATGAATCTCTACACTCCCAAGGCAACAGTGTAATGTAGCTGGCCAGGTGTTTACATGAGAGGCCCAATCATGGTCTGCATTCTAGCAGAGTGTCTGAAATGAGAACCATGCACAGCTCCACTGCTGCCTCACTGGGTCTGCTCTGCAGGTGTCCTGTCAACACAGGGTGGTTTATTTATGCCTATTTATATGTAAATGCCACTGAAGGCTAAGGTCAGATGTCTAGAAATTACACATCAGTTAGTTCTGTCTCAGCCTGTGCCTTATGTAGGTCTTGTCCTTGGCCGTTACTGCTTGGCTCCCAGGCACTCATGTGTGACAGAAGGGCATGACCTCCTCACACCTCATGTTCCATGTCAAGTGTGTACATGGAGGCTGCTGGGTACCAGGCATGCGTGTGCTTGGAAAGGGTGTGTGTCCTCACCCATGTCCTCAGAAGGGAATATCCATGCTTGCTTGCTTTTAAAATGGTGCTTAAACATTTTAAGATTCAAAACAATCTGACTCCATCTAATTTTAGGGCCCCTTAATCCTGGGGTGACCCCCTAAGATGTCTGCTTGGATCTCAAGGTTCTGCTACCTGATCACATGTCAGACTCTTCCTCCCTCCATGCATGCTTTTTCTGTTTCTCGTGCTTTTTTGGACTTCCCCATCCGAGCCTAAGAGGTTTTATTTTATTTTTTCTGTGTTTGTATGACTAGTCTTTTAATATCATCAATGTAAACCTCACTTTATTAAAAAATATTTAGCAAATGGAATGTGTTATGAAATTTTTTCTATCCTAATCCTTCAACTGAGTTTGCTTTCAGTGGTCTCAGCATTTTATATGCTTTATATTATAGCAAATAACTTCTTTTTGTGCTGAATAGGCAATAGGTTTGTTTTCTTAACCTCATGGCTCCCAAGGGAAAACTCTCCCATTACCTTTCAGCTCCTGCTGCCTTCCCTGGGTCTAAGGGCTCCAGGTAATTTGTAGGAACAGCAGAGCCCCAGTCTGTGACAATGATCTTACGTGTGTCTCCTTATAAAAGCTAGTTTAAAGGGTGTGCTTTACTAAATAAATCTAAGGCAGGATTTCTCTTTTACATTTTATTTATGCGGAGGGATATATTTGTCACAGTGCCCATGTGGAGGTCAGAAGACAACTTTCTCAGAATCTGCTTTCCCTGTGGGCCCAGGGATGGAACACAGGTCCACAGACAGCTGAGCTGCTTTCTGTGCAGAGAGTGGACTCAAAAGCACTCGGGTCAGAGCTGTCCCAAGTTTTTCATGCTTAGGACTACATGTACCTCATTTGTAAAGTATCTCAAATATGTACAAGATTGGACCCAACAACATTTCGTCAGGCATAAGGTGGGGCCCATGAGGCCCTATCCCTCTCTGAGGATCTCTTCTTTTAATATTTAACGTTAAAGGTTGGGGAAGGGAATGTCATTTTCTTGAGTAGTGTGGCCACTGATGCTGTGGTCCCCATTTTCCAAAATATAAACATTCCTACAGTAGTGCAGCCTAATTAAGTCACATTAAAAAAAAAAAAAGACATGGAGGTAAGGAGATTTGGAAAGAAGCGTTCAGAGCTAGAAGGGATGAAATAACTTTGTGTAAATCCCAAATATTTGAGCTGCATCCTCTGTCCTTCAGTTCCCACCTGCATCCCTCTAGAGGGTTAATTTCACTGTGTTGCTTTAGAGGTCAGAAGTTTGTGAAGGAGTCTATGCACCTGTGGTGAGGTGAGCTAAAGATTGATAACATTTGCCTGAGACATTGCCTTCCTACTTGCTACTGCTGACCTCACCAGCAAAGTGCAGGACACAAACTAAGTGGGGCCTCTGCCACTGCTCAGCTGAAGCCAGCCCCCAGGAGGCTCAGGCTCTGCCAGGGTCCCGCCACCCAAAGCAAAGCCACCAGGCAAGTAAGCATCAAACCTGACTGGCCAGAGCCTGAGTGTGTGTCTCCCAGCCCAGTTCTTGGTGTTCTGAGAGGTTCCTGAGGGCTTCACTTCGCATGCAGCTGCTGGGGGCCCAAAAGCAGAGTATTTCAGAGCGCTTGTAGGATGCGCTGCCTTGTTTGTCTGTTCCTGCTTTAGTTGACAGAATTGCATTTAGCCGTATATGATGTCTTCAGATGTCTAGGATGGCTAAATGGAGCTGTGACCGAAGGCTACATTTGAGTAATGCTAATACTAAGTCTATTCAGTGATTTCTGAGAATATAATTCATTTCCCCCCCAAGATAAGGTTTCTTTGCATAGCCCTGTCTTGAAACTCACTCTGTAGACCAGACTGGTTTCAAACTCAGATCCACCTCTGCCTTCCAATGTTGGGATAAAGTCATACACCACCATTCCCAACTTTGTGATTCATGATTAAACTGTTCCCAGTGTTTACACTTTAGGGATCTTGAATGTTGACCTGAGACTACCCTTGGCTGACACCATGTCCATCAGGCCCTGCTAACTGCCGCTCAGACTCTAGGAATTTCATATTTTAAGATTTCACTGAAAGAGTCATCTGCTTGTCTGCACCTCCAGGCTCATCCCTGTTGCTGCGGTATCAGGGTTTCATCTTTTCCTGGATAGACAGTATTCTTCCTTTATCCACTCATCCTGGGTCAGGACAACCCAGAAGATGCCACCTTGGACATTGTGAACCCCGCTGCAGTGAACGTGATACAAACAGCTTTTCCAGACAGTCCTTCCTTTGAGTATATCCCTAAGCAGTGGCGTTGCTGGATCACAGGGCAGTTGTTTTAATTTGGGGAGAGAATCTTTATACTGTTTTCCGTAATAGTTGTTCTCATTTATATCTCTTTATGTCCTTGCCAGCTCATCTTCATCCTAACAGGAATGTGGTGGTGGCTCACTGTGCTTGACTGCACTTCTCTATGGTCAATGTTGGCACACATGTTCTTCATATACCTACTGGCCATTTACACTCCTCCCCCCAGATAAAATAAAAACAATGACTTATCCTTTTGTTATAATCTTCAAACTATATATCACCTAGTGGTGGTTGAGTACAAGAGTCAGACATAGCAACAGCACCTGTTCTCTGGTTCTGGACCACTTGGTCAGTTCAGTCAATAGGGAAGCTAGTGTCTCCTGAGCAGGTCAGCCCCATAGTAGCCTCTCCAAGAGCTAAGGAGTCAATAAGAACACAGTCTTACACAGTCTTCTTTTTAATAAAAGTTTACAAAATTCAGTGTTGCCTGCTTGTGTCTGCCCCTAGAAGAAAACAGTTGTCTCAGCAGATGCTCATCCAGCTGTCCTGGGACACCCAGTGTGCTCTCCCACCCACCCTTCCACTCAGAAAAGCTTGTCTCAAGGCTGCTGGGTGAGGGCAGGATCCAGGATCCAGCACAGGGATATGCATTAGCATCTCAGGGGACCAGGACCAGGGTGGGTTCCTGCTAGTGATCAGTAGCTGTCTCCTGCTTCCTGAACTCGTGGATCCTTGTGTGATTCAGGCAGGGGTCACCAGGCTCCTGGTGCCAGTCTACAGTGTCCTCAGAAACTCTCTGGAGACTGGCTCTGCCCTAGGACATTCCCTCTGCACCCCATTAGATCTGAGTGCTTGAGGTATAGAGTAGGTTGACAGAGGTCCTGGGAAACTAACAAGGATCTGAGAAAGTGCCACAGAATAGTTCTCAGACACTAGTACTAAAACCAGTAAGAATGTAAAGTATTTCATAAAGGTACAAAGTACTCCTGCTTTTAGCAAACATTGTTATTAAAGAGTGCCATTTTTAGGTTACGTGGAGTAAAGATCTTTTTTTGTGGAATGGTGATGTAGTGTCCATTTCCTTGTAGTGGTGTCTTCAGAAACAGGCTGTAGGTAATCAGGCTGCCCTGTCTGCTGCCAGACGTCCCTGAGAGCTGAGAGCAAAGTGGTGATCGGGTATTAAAGCTGACTCTAGAGAAGCCTGGGTAGGTTCCCAGCATACCCTGGAACCCCCACTCCCCATCCCTCACCCCAGATTCTCTCCTTGGTTTCAATGTGCAGTGCAACCAGAGAAACATCCAGGTGGAGAGGGATGAGGACAGTGGCTACGAGAGTCACCCACTCCACCCCTGCACCACTGCCACACAACTCCCCACAAGCCAGACCAAGTGTCTTACAATTCTGTGACTGCCCTGCAGTCCAAAAGCAGCGTGGGTCTGTTCCTGCCTGTGTTCCTGGCCCTTGTGCTGGGTCTTGTCACCTAGGCCTTGGACTCCTGACTTCAGCGTCCACTGGTGGACTTCACAGATTTCTACCTCAGAGCTGCTGCTGGGCGTCCTCCAAGTACTATGGTGAAGGATGAACGTTCTAAATGTCTTGTTGCTCAAAGGGAACTGCAGCACTCCTTCAGAGGTTTGTCCTTCCAAAAAGCTGAGGGACAGTCTTATGGGACCTCTGGCATCATGCCCTATTAGTTCATAATAACTCCCTTTCCCGAGTGCCACAGAACCCATTGCCTGACCCATATATCAACCAAGACTGCAACCTAGCTGCAACCACACTGTGCCCTGATGCTTGGCTTCCCACAGAGCCACGGGGCTGTATTCCACCCCCACCTCCTGCCACCTCTCCCCAACACTACAGTGCAGATCTCTGTGGCACATACTCCAGTCACTGCCTAACTGTTGTCTCCTAGACACACATAAAGAGCCCGTCCTGAAATGCCTGGTTAAAGGGGAGCACAAGATCCAGCCCCAGACAGGCTTGTTCTCCCTCCCTGGTAAAAGAGGGGAGGGGTAGGAACAAGGCCCCTTTCCTGTCCACACCTCTCTTCCTGCTGGGCCTGCTGTGACGAATTGCTGGGTTGACTGCAGAAGGACCCTCAGCCTGAGAAGTGCTGCTCCTCAGACCTGTAGGCGCCTAGGCGCCTCTGCCAGCTTCTGACCCAACAGTTATGCCACCCCAGCCTCCTGACGCCCATCCCAGAGCTTGGGTACTTTTGATTAACACTCAGAGGGATGGGGCTTCTAATTCTGCTCACCTTGGTCTGAATCAGGGCTTTGCAGTGGTGTAGGCGGAAGCTGCTGACTGCAAGCAGCTCTTCAGGCTTTCTGAGATCAGAACCTTCCAGAACATGACCCTGGTCTCCAGAAAGGCTCTACGGAAAGAAACTTCTGTCACATCATTGCCATTTTCATTCTAAAATCAGAGTAATCTTAATTCTGGATGCCTTGGGTCCCCAAAGGGTCAGGCCCATGGCCTTCCTCCCTTGCCTGCCACCTGCTGAGCATCACCTGGTTCACTAGTCTCCAGAACTGGGGTGCTCCTCAACCTTCCAGCTGTGGCTTGAATGTGTCTCTAACGTGTAGGTGTTACAAAGTGAATTTCAAAGTCCATATGCATTTGGAGGGAAACTCGGGGAGGTGTAGGATTAGAGGAGGTTATCGGAATGCTGCCTCCATGGTGGCATTAGTGGCATTATGAGCAGAGACTAGAGCTGGCATGCTTGCTGTGTCTCACCTCATGATGCTGAAGCAGGTACCAGCGCCAGGCTTTTGGACTTCACATGAATGTGTAAATATTATAAACCACCTGGTCTTAGGTACTCTGTTATAGCACAGAAAAAGAATGCCTTACAGCCACCTCCAGGAAGTCCCCTTTGCCCTGCCATTGCCTGGAGTTGATACCCAGGAATCCTATTTCCTAGCCTTCAGGTTCAATTTTTCCTGCATTCTAAGGTCAGGCTGACCTCCTATGTGGGATGTGGGTGGGCAGGGGCTTTGGGAGGGTGCTCTTCCTCCCAGTTCCTCACTCATTTCCTGACCAGCCTGGTGACCTTGAGCTGATAAAGTAAGCAGCCCACATCATGGCCCTCACCAGGGCCAAGCTGACTTCCTTCTTGACCTCTTTATTTAAAGCTCTGAGTAATATTTAAGATGAAAAGGCCTTTTCCACCTTGCTCTGAGGTGTGACATCTCGGGAAACTCAGGCGATTGACCTGCGCACACTGATGCTTCACTGGGTGTTGCCCACCTCTGTTCTCCAGCCACTGCCGAGCCTTTTCCTCCTGCTGCTCTGCCCTGGACTTAGCTGGCTCCCCCTCAGATATCAGGCTTTCTTCCTGGGGCCACCATGTGTTTAGAAGGCACCTCTCAGGTATGCACCGAGTCAACCCACTACATTGCTGATCCCACACATGCCACATACTCATGCAGCACTTGCCCTCGTTGCCAACCCTTCCTGTGTGCTGCTGCAGCCCTGGCCTGCGTCACCCTCTGGCAGCACCTGGCTCCTGCCCATCCTTCTTCACCTGCTTCTGTTCGCATTAGCAGCTCCCAACAGGGGAGCACTGCATGGCATTCTGCTGTGCAGAGCATCACCTCCTCCTACACTCACCCCTGACCCACATACACCTTGTCTCCTCATGCCTGCTTGATGGAGGATTCTCATTGGCTAATAAACAAACTGCCTTGGCTTTTTGATAGGGCAAAATTTAGATAGGTGTAGTAGACAGAACAGGAAAAAGGAAGTGAGGTAGATGGCTCAGACAGATGCCATGCCTCTCCTAAGTGAGATAAATTGCCCTGCCTCTTTTCTCTGGGAAAGACTGCCATGCCTCTCCTCAGGGAGAGAGATGCGATGAAGCCAGCTGCCAGCTCAGACATGCTGAATATTTCCTGGTAAGACACCGCTCGTGGTGTTACATAGATTATTAGATATGGGTTAGTCAAGATGTGAGTAAGAGGCTGGAACTAATGAGCCAGGCAGTGCTTAAAAGAATACAGTTTCCGTGTAATTATTTTGGGTAAAGCTAGCCGGGTGGCGGGACACAGCCCGCCGCTCCTTCTACACCTGCTGGTGTGTTCCCCTGCTGGAGTCACACACATGGATCTAGGGCAGCATGCTACCCAAGAGACAGGACACCCTACCTGCTGCCCTCCCTAGCTCTGCCCTGTTCTAGTCCCGTTCTGAGAAGTACACCAAGGTCTTGTGGAAGATGGTCTTCCTAGTGCTGACAGCAGGTAAGTCTGCATTCAACCCATGCTGTCCCTGGTCAGTGGTCTCAAAAGTGTGCCATGTCAGTGCGACTGGCCACAGCGTAGTCTCCACTTCCCCTGAATATAAAGACATCCCCACAGGCTCCTGTCCTGGGGCTGGTTGCAGTGATGGCTTTTTGGAAGTGATTGGATCCTGAGGGCTTCATGCATGTATTAATCCACATGTGGATGCCCAATCCCATAGTATTACTGTGACAAGATAAGACATTTTAGGGGTAAGGCCTGGTTGAATGAAGTGGGTCATGGGAGATGTGTCCTTGAGGCTATATCTTGCCTCTGTCCCTGCCTGCCCACTATGGCAGTTTTCTTCTGAGACACCATCTCACCACAGGCCCAGAGACATGGAAACTGCTCACCATAGACTGAAGTAGCTAAATTTTGAGCTAAAATAAATCTTTTTTTCTCCTCCAGGTATTATGCCTGGGCTTGTGAGCAAAGCCTGCCTTCCACGCTCCCCAAGCCTCCTTACCTTCTGAGCAGCGTCTACACCAAGGACAGGAAGAAGTTTCTCCCGACAGTGAGATTCGCTCCAGAGACGCCGTGAAGTGGACACAGTGTCAGTGTTCTGAAGGGCTCTCCAGAGTTTCCTAGATTCAGAACTGGGAGAAAGATGCAGTCACAACAGGAGACCTGAAAGGCTTCCCAGCAGCTACTGAAGCTCAGTCCCACAGCACATGGCACATGCCCCCCCACCCCACAGGGCTCAGGACGGGGCTCTCCTCTCTGGTAAACCCAAACATTCATTATCAGCTTGTCCTCCCTCGTATCTGTTCACACGTCCCCTACCTACGCATCTTCTTGGAGAAGCCCTGAGGCCAGATTTACTGGTGTTATCAGCTCAAATGTCTACAGCCATCTGTCACAGAACAGACGCACACATAAAGGGTGCATACTCCAGAGAATCAGTGGAGAAATCCACAGGGAATGTTGACTGTGGCCATGGTAGTGCTGTGTGCCATGTGTGCTGAGCCCTGAGGATTAAAATGGCACCCAAGAGCTGCAACGCCATACAGGATGATCAATGCTGGGCCATCTTTTCCAAACCCTCATGTGTTTCTGAACACAGTGTTCTACCCTCAAGCAATACCAATCCTCCATGCAGTGCTCCCCTGTTGGTGGTAGGCCTCTTGGGAGCGGCTAACACGAACAGAAGCAGGTGAAGAAAGATGGGCAGGAGCCAGGTGCTGCCAGAGGGTGACGCAGCATGCCTAGCCTTGCCAAACCTGACACCTGGGCCACCTGGGCCTCTGAAGGACTTGACAGTGGCCTGCTGGGGTGCCCTGAGGCAGGCGTTCCTGATAGGCTACGCTCTGCAGAAGCGCCAGGCAGCGGGGCACTGCTGGTCATGGCCCCTGGGCTCCAGGCCTAAATCCCCAAGCTCTTGTGGAGGGCCTTTTGGGCAGGTTCTGGGTTGGCCCACATGGTAGTCATGATGGAAAGACAAGAGTCCAGAGTCTGCAGAGCTCTGACCATGCCCAGGCATACGCAGGCATGCAGAAACCATGAAGCACACAGCTAGCTTCCCCTGGGTGACATAGCCTGCTCAACCTACCTTCTCCTCAATCAGCGTCTCTTTGGTATCTCGGCCCCTTACCACTGTTACTGCTGGCTGAGAGCACATCCCTACCAAATGGCCGGCCAGACACGCCTATGTGTGATTTTCTCTAGAAACACACACAAGGTAAGCCTGAAGGTCTGTGGCTGCTCTTGGGGTGCTTCCTATAACTGGCTGAGGGTCGTAAGGTGTCAGGTCGCACTGAGTCAAGTCCCTAGCAATAGCCCTTCTATTGGAGGGACACTACTGGAGCATCCATCTGTGCTGCCAGTCCCTCTGAAACGCTGTGGCCCACAGGTGGCTACAGGGACTCTGTAATCCCCAGGTAAAATCTTTTTAGCTATGTGGAACCACTTTAGCAGACAGAAATGAAGTTTGCTTTGCCAGCCCCTGGTTCCAATCTAAGTTCCATTACCACAGTCTAGGCACAGGTACAAGGCCACCATTTTCTTCACTGCTTATTTCTAAGAAATGGTCTAGAGAACAAATGTCTTCAGTTGTCCGTTCCACTGGGACTTCTTGAAACGCAAACCTAAAAACCTTCTCATAGCTGAGAATGGACTGCAAAGAAAGAAGATCCCAACGTTAGGAGCAATGTATAATACATTAGGTAACTTTATGCCAAATAAGTGACTTTAATATAAGTGCATTTTGTCCCTGGTTGCATGCTCAGTTGGTGTTGCCGTGACTGATGACATTTTCCTCAGAGTCACCAGGCTGTTTAAAAAAATACAGTGAGCCGGGCTGTGGTGGCGCACGCCTTTAATCCCAGCGCTCGGGAGGCAGAGGCAGGCAGATCTCTGAGTTCGAGGCCAGCCTGGTCTACAAGAGCTAGTTCCAGGACAGGCTCCAAAGCCACAGAGAAACCCTGTCTCGAAAAACAAACAAACAAACAAAATACAGTGAAAGCCATGGGCTTGCAGGAAATGAGTGCACAGTTGAGCTCTGTCAGGACATGTGGAGAAGGTGGACTCCAGCATTGTCCCTGTCTCCAAGTCACAGGCACAGGCTCTGAGATAGGCAGGGTGTAGTGGGCGGAGTCTGAGCCAGGTGCTAGCAGAGAGGGGGCTGGTGTTTGAGGTTCGGGGTTAGCAGGCTTGTGTGCTGCAGCCCAGCTGGGTGCACAATCCTACACTCACCCAGTGTTTTATGTAAAGTTCCCATCCTGTGCAAATGCTTCCCAACATTGCAAACATGGTGGAGAGCAAACGTGGAGGTGCAGCTGACTGCCCCAGAGCGGCCCTCGAGGGAGGGGGGGCGGGGGGAGACAGGTCTCATCAGCAGTCTGCCCAGTTTGGGGCGAGGATGGCTGACAGGCCGGGCTCAGAGGCAGTCAAGGCAGCAAAGGTGTGGTTAGTTCTGAGGGCTGAGCAGGACCCTGGCATGACCTGGCTCAGTACTCAAAACTGAACTGTGATATCTGAGTTTCAGATCTGAGGCATTCTAAACCTGCAATTCGGGATCCCCCATGTGCCCTGAACAGGGCCATACTAGGCGCAGCTTCAGACCTCAGGGGAAGAGTTCAGAGGAAGCTGCCCAGCCTGGGCCCCCACCATGCCTTGTTCAGATCCATTTCCTTGGAGTGCCCTGGTCAAGCCCTCCATTCCTTATCCTCCTCTTAAGAAGAGGACAGCCAACCACACAGCGAAAGACAAACAAGGAGAGGGGACTCAAAGGCTGGCAAGACCCCCCAGCCCCCCCGCAGTGCACAGAAGCCTGGGCAAAGTCTAATGGCTATACAAAATACCTCCCACTCGAGCACAGAAATACCTCAGAAGATGGGTCAGCAGCAGTTTCTGTCACCCAGGGTCCACCTCGCTGCATCTGGTAAGAACCATGCTCTTTTGGGATTGAAGGGGTTTTCAGCAGCTGGCGTTCTGCGGCACTCCCTAGGAGTTCAAAGGACTGAGCAAACTGCTCAGACTTAACTGAAGACTCCCTGAAGCCTTCGAACTCTCCCCACCCGCCGCTGAGCTCCCCTGGGTGCAGAGAGCTGAGTGTGCAGGTGGGAAGACCCTCGTCCAGCCTGGAGCCGCTGGCTTTCGCGTCAGACAGAGTCAGGGGACCATCACAACAGAGTCTCCTCCGTTCCAAATCGTCATCACTCTGTTCTCCAGGTGTTAGGTGGAGGGATCCCTCTCCAGGGTCCTGTACGAGGTCACTCGCCGATTCTCTCCTCACCTCCTGCCCGTCTTGCATCTTGGTATGGCCAGGTCAGCCGACCCGAAGGAAAGCTGCTCAGAAGACATGCAGCTGCTGAGCTGGAGTTGCCCAGGGCTTCCTGGGAGTGTTCACGTGCCTCCGTGGAGTCGACCTCTCCTGGCACGCGTGGGTGGCCAGTCCTGCACGGGGGCGTGTCCTAGGCCCAAACAAGTGGAGGCGAAGGAAGGCCTGTGGGTAGACGTGCGTCCTGGTGGACGGGCCGCAGAACTGGGTCTGCGAGGACGCTGGCTGAGGGAAGGGAGCTCGGGGATCACGTCCCAGGCGGGAGTCTGGGACCAGGTCCGAGGTCCAGGAGGAGGGGGGTCCTGGGCTCCCAGAGGCCCGCAAGGCGCACACCCACCTTCGCCACCGTGACGCGCCTCCCGGCGCCCGGCCGGGAGATACCCACGGCCAGCTCAGCCCGCAGCCTGTGCCGCGCGTTGCCCGGCAACGGTGCGCGCCCGCAGGCTTCCGGCGTGCTTCGCCATGGCGTCAGCACGCCACCGCGTGGCGTGGCCCACAGCTCCGCCGCCCATGCCCCGCCCTCTTTAGCCCCTTGCGGGGCATAACTTGTCGAGTTGGTACTTGCCGAGTGGAGGATACACAGCTAGTGGGACCTAGCCTGCTATCCGGGCTGGCTTTCCTGCCTCCTCTGCCCTGCAAATGAGGGGTTCTCATTTCGTTATGGCGCTGGTGACTGTGTGTACGATGTGTCCCCCGCAGTCTCACACCTGACCCTGGAGTAAAGTCACTGTCAAGGTGCTGGCCCCTCTGCCTACACCCTCCCACCCTGCCTGGCCCTGGTTCCTGCGCTCCTATTGAATGGTTTCTCCAGACTCGTGGCCACATGGGTACAATGGAAAAAGTCTATCTCGCTGATTTGACCCAATCCTACTCTCCCTTGAATGAGGATAAGGGTCTACTGCCAGCAGAGCAGGTGAGCCATTCTCTTCCTTCATGTGCTCATAGTCTGAGCCTGGTCACCAGCCAGTCCTAAGGCAGAGCAGGGCCAGTCCTGGTCATGGACAATCTCACAGCCTCCTGCATCCAACTGTGTGGGTAAGGGCCCTGATGAACTAACCTTGCCCCTCTCTCCCAGCCACAGAAATCCCTGGCCCTTTCCCATCTGTCCCCATTCTGAGGTTCATGAAGTCGGTCTGCAGCATGTCACATCTCTACCCTAGCCATCCTGGACTAGCAGCCATTACCAACCTTCCCTGGGGAGCAGGTGGGTCAGATCTGCATCTAAACCCAACTCTGGTCCCCTCCTCCATACACAGATTTCCCCCTCCCCTGGACTTCCCTGGGCCCCGCCTTGCATGGATTACTCTGTCCTTCATCCCCAGCCTCCTCAGAAGAACTATTGGAAAATTTGATTTAAAAGTGACAAGATGAGATCATTCTCTGCATCTTGGACCACAGCCTTCCCTATTCCCTTGGGCAGACCAGCCTGGCACTGTTCTCTAAACCCTGCAGGCAGAGAGCTCTAGTCTAGCTATTCCAACTCTCAGAGTGGCCCGGTAGGGTGGTGTCAGTCAGACAGTGTCTATGTGTACAGACGCTGGCTTCTCTTCACCTCACTGTGACCCAGCAGGTCCTCAGTCCGTTTGTACTGCTCCAGTTCCTCTCACCCGCTGCCCTTGCTGTCCTTGAGGCCCAGGGAGCTGGAAGGAGATAGGAAAACTGAGGTCTGGGCTCAAAGTGGGACAAGGAGACTGGAAAAAGGAGTGGAGCTGGGGCAATCCTCTGCCCCAGCACCTCCCAAGTCTATCTAGGTCCCAGCTTTGTCAGGCAGGAGGAACGACTTCAGAAGATACAAGGTTCTGTTCTTGGGTCACAGGTCCAGGTTGGGGTGACCTGTGTGACCACTGAGTCAGCTGGATGATGTCCCCCAAAGATGTCCACATTCTAATCTTAAGAAGCCACAGATGTGAAACCTTCTAAAAATGGATGGGTGTGCAGAATGAGATTAAATGGGGATCTGGAGATGTGGAGATAGTTCCGGGTCAGGTAGCTGTCACACCAGCTCTGGGAAAGCTGCGAGAAGAGGATCAAAAGTTAGAAGCTAGCCTAAGCTACATAGTGAATTTGAGACTAGCCACAGTTAAATGGCGAGTCTCTAGCTAGCAGGAGGGGGGAAGCAAGAGGGGCTGGAGAGAGGTCGGCGTGTGAAAGCACACATTGTTGGACATTGGGAGTGTAGCTGTTCAAGCCCCTCTCAAAGAAACAGCCCTGAAAACGCCCAGGACAGGCAAAATGAGTGTGTGGCATTTAAGCCCATCCATTAGTGATATTTCTGCATCAAGCACAGTGAACCAACAGATCCGGGGGACCCCGGGGACTCCACTAAAGACGTACTGCCTTGAGGAAGGAGCATAGTATAGACTGAAGGAGGACAGACCAGCCAGGTAGGTGGGCAAGGGAGGCAGAAGCTCCTTGGTTAGTTTTGGGCAGATTGGGCTAGAGGGTAGAGGGGCCCCTAAAGTTAAGGTACGAGAGGATGGACTGTGAGTCCAAGTGGCACTGAAAGGGCAGAGCCAGTGAGCCCTGGGAAAGAGCCCGAAGAACCCCTCATTCTCCCACTCCTTCCTCATCTACCCCCCGCATCTGCCTGGGGTAATGATGCTTTGCCCAAAGCTTACAGTCAGCCCGGTGCCTCCCATGGTCACCTACAGTAAGGACGGGTTGAGTAGACTGTCACAGAAACCACCCGTGTCTTCCAGTGAGGTGGGAGCGTCACATCCCTGCTTCTGTGCCTGTGGTTTGTGTAGTCCAGAGCTTCCCCAAGTCCCAGGTCAGCCTGCTTGGTTCACTGTGATAGGGGCAGCAGAACACCCCAATATGCCCCACCGCCTCCCTACTTCCTAATCCCAGCCGTGTGCTGAGCTGCATGGATGTAGGGTTGGCAGGACCTGGGGACCATGCCCAGACCTAACAAGTCCTCAGCACTGAGGAAGATGAGGTAGAGCCTGTGGTCAGGAAAATAGACAAGGGGCTCCCACCTGCAGGCTTGGAACTTTCTCCATTGTCTGAAGGAAGAACTGCACAAAGGACTGAGATGAGTAGGGTGGTTGTGGGGAGAGCGGTCGCAGACGCCACCACCTTCTGCACGCCTGTGGGCTGGGGCGGGGCCGGGCCATGATGATAGCAAAACTATTTTTGCCATGTTGCTGCGGCTGCTGCAGGATACATCAATCATTGATGATCCAGGCGTTATGGCCAGCCTTCCTGGAGAGGCAGTGGAGCATTGGGTCAGGCAGGGGAGAGGGGCAGAGAGTGACATAGCCATGGCCATTTCAGGTCCCTCCAGACCCTGGGAGCCAGCTGCAACCCCTGAGTTGACGGTTAGAGGAGGTGCGAAGCCTTTGTGTGCTGGATGTGGCTGTGGGTCGGGTCATCTCTCAGTTCCTGAGCCGGACCTTGCTGTAGGAGCCTTCCCCAGCAGGGCATCTGTTCCCAGGGGAGGACGTGGGGAGGAGGCTGGAGCGTGGTGACGGGAACTCCTGGCAGTGCATTGCTCTGCAGCAGAAGATGGCCAGGCTTCAGCCTGGGGGAAGGGACAGTCCATGGGGCATAGCAGCTCCCCTACCACATACACTCATCTCCCCTGCTCCTGTTCGCTGTGATCTCAGGCCTAGGGTTAGGCTTCAGAAAACTAGTAGTGATGGAAGGGTCTCTCTGGGTCCTGGGGAGAAAAGCCTGGCTTGTGGCTGGTCCACACACATAGGTACAGCCTGGCTTCTGTAACAGGGTCTTCCAAAGGCACAGTGAGTGAACCACAGCCTGTGAGGCCTCGGAAGCTCTACTCAGGACTGAGCAGGCGGCGCCTGTATTCTGTTGTACATATCTGTGCACACAAACCTGAGTGTATGCACAGGAGTATATGTGTGTGTCTGTGTGTACTGGGACAAATCCAAGGTGGCTTGTGGCGTGTATGTTGGTGTGGGTGTATGGTCTTGCTTTTCTGTCTGTGGCTCTTCCCTTCAGTGGAAAACCTCTCTAGGCAGGTACCCTAAGGGGTCTGTCCCTCAGAGTGTCTAGTCTGGCCTCTAACCTAAGGGGAATCTTCCAGGAGATGGCAGCTGGACTCCCCATGTTAGGCCCTCACCTTGCCTTGACAGTCATGCTGCAGCTCCAGTGTAATCTCCAAGCAACATGAATCCACCTACCAGCCCTGGTAGATCAGAGTAGGCAAGAGAAGGAAGGGAGGACCCTTGGGTTCCTACCCTGCATCCTGGTGGGGCCTAAGCCAACCCTGAAGCAGTGAGTATGGCAATGAGCAGCGTTGCCTTTTCTCAAGTCCTAACAGAGCAGACACAGACACACTGGCCATGCTTGGCCGGTTCATGCATGGTCACCTTCGCACTGGGTCAACGGTGTACAGGCCCCGTGGAGGACGCTCAAGAGGGTCTCCTGTGTCTCAAGGAAGCCCTCACAACAAAGTACAACTCTTCTAAGTATGTTGCCCCTTATTGACAGTGGCAAATGGGAGAGTGCTGGCACACCTAGGTACCCCTTACCTAGTACCATGCCCCTAACACGAAAGCCTTAGGCCTGTCTGCAGTGATATTTTGCTTGTAATCTAACAAATACAGCTTGCCTGAAGATCAGAGTGCAGAGCTGAGCCACTAGTTAGCCATAGAGGCCAGGCAGTGATGGCACACACCTTTAATCCCAGCGCTTGGAAGACAGAGGCAGATGGATCTCTGTGAGTTCAAGACCACCCTGGGCTACATGAAATTGAATCTGTCTAAAAGAGAAACAGAGCTTACACATAGGTGATTCCAGCATTTGGAATCCATGCCTTTAGTCCCAGCAGTAGGGAAGTGGAGACAGGAGTGATATGGTTGGGTGGAGAGAGGACTATAAGGTGGGAGAGCCAGCAGCTCAGATGCAGTCTGAGGATTCATAGAGACAGCAGCAATCTGAGGTTTTGTAGAGATAGGACCATCCCTTTGGTCTGAGCATTGGTAGAGATAAGAACTCTCTAGTGGTTGGCTACTCTGCTTCTCTGATCCTTCAGCATTAATCCCTATACCTGACTCCGGTCTTTATTAAGAACAATTAGAATTCGTGTTACAGCCGGGCGGTGGTGGCGCACGCCTTTAATCCCAGCACTCGGGAGGCAGAGGCAGGCGGATCTCTGTGAGTTCGAGCCAAGCCTGATCTACAAGAGCTAGTTCCAGGACAGGCTCTAAAAAAGCTGCAGAGAAACCTTGTCTCGAAAAACCAAAAAAAAAAAAAAAAAAAAAAAAAAAAAAGAATTCGTGTTACACCTGTCCTGTTTGCACTTGGGTAGCCTGGATAACATCCATTTTCCTGAAAAGCTGATGGGTGCCACAACGGTCCTAGGTGGATCACGCTAGACAATCTGAGACCATTTGCTTGAACATTGTTCAGAGACAAAGGGCACAGCTACATCTGTGTGCACCCAGAAGTCTTTGGGTATACAAAACCATACCTTGTTCCCAGGCCCTTGCTCTCAGATCCTGAAGCCAGATTCAAATACACTGGATTGGCAGGCTGAGACCTTCTAGCCTACCCAGCAGACAGAGATGTACCCCAGAACACAGAGACCCACATACCCAGAGATGAGGTAGTGTTCTTTATCCAGGGCATTTCCCAGGGAGAGGGTGAGATTTGTGCCCCACTAAGGCAGGGCTGTGGCCTATTCAGTTGGAGGAGAAGGCTGCGCAGGCTGCTTCCCAGCAGTGACTGGTGTCTGTCTGACCTGTGTGTTGCTGGCAGGTTGCCCAGCACTGCAGCCCAGCTAACGGGAACTGCCGAGAGTGAGTCATCCCCTGCTCACTGGCTCACCTGGGCCCCACTTCTGTGCGGAGTTCCAGCTTGCACCTAAGACTGTGTGCACTGTGTGCCTGTGCACATGCATCTATGTCCTGTACACTTCTCTGTATATGCAGGGGTGTGTGTGTGTGCATGTGTGTGCATGTCTGACACATGGAGACACACCAATGGTGGCCTGTGATGTGTGTGCTGGTGTGAGTGTATGATTCCGTCCCTGTGTCTGTCTGGCTCTTCTGCTCTGGCTTAGGCTCCCTTGGCTCCCACCCCATCTTCTTGCCTGAGAAAACAGGGTGTACATAACCCCCTTTCTGTCCACCTAGCATGATCAGTGCATTGCCAGGTATTGTTCTCTCCCTCTGACCTGCACCAGGCTGGGGTTAGCCAACTATGCTGGGAACAGAACTCCCCCAAATGTGTTCCCTCTGCATGTTACCCAAGTAGAGCCCAGTAGGATCCTGCTCTCTCCTGTGAAGGCCTTACCCAGTCCTCTTTGTTTGCACCCAGAATGTCCCACCCAGCCTCACTGCCCCTGTCCAGCAACTCTTGATTTACAGAATGCCTCCTCCAAGCTTCCAACTGGAGCCTTTGGCGGTCTTCCTAAGCCCCAGTCCCAGCAAGCCATTTTCAGTTCCTGCTCTCTTGCCCACCCTGAGAACCCATATTATCTCTCCACTGACAGGAATAGTTCCTGCACTGTTTTGCTCCTAGGCTGCCAGAAACTTTTAAGGAACCCTCCCTAGTCGTCCAGTACTGCCCCACAGAGGCCTTCATCTGTACCTGTCGTACAGCTCAGGGTCGGGGGCGGGGGGGCTCAAGTCAGCAGAGTCCTGTCATGGCCAGGTCCCAGCTGCTATTGAAAGAACAACTCCTGACTTGGGGCTGCAGGATAACTCCTGTTCTGATCCTGTCCTCCTGGACGGCCCACAGGGGATCTGCGCAGGGCACCCTGTCCAAGCTAGCGACTTCTAGCCTGTCATCTGCTTGCCCCTCTCTCTTCTTTTGCCCCTGAACCCCGTCTTCTGAGAAGCTCAGATCTCAAGTAGTCATTTCACAGGACTGCTGTGCTATGCCGTCACCTTTCCTACTTTCCTAGCTGGAGGTAAGGAAGATCTCGTGTGTAGGGATCTGCTGGCCCCCCGCAGGAACTTCTCAAATCTCTGCCTCAGAAACGCGATCTGGAAGAGGGTGGGGGTGAGGTCAGTCGGGGGTAGGGCAGACCACAGGGGCCTGGGTCCGAAGGGGTGGGTCTGTTGTGGGGCGGAGCCTCAGCTTGCGGCAACCAATGGGCTGAATGAGGCCGCCGGCACCGCCCACGTCGACCCTGCAGAGTGGTCAAAGCAGGCTGGGCGGACCAGGGCGGGGCCGTAGCCAAAGTCTGGAGGTACCCCAAGCCTCAGCCGCAGTCACAGCCCGGCTGCCAGCGGCAGCACAAGGCAACGAAACGGTGGGCGCCGCCCTTTTCCAGGCCCATCATCTCCCGGCCGTGACTAGACTCGCAGGGCCGCCGCCGGCCCGCACCACCAGCCGCCAAGATGTGCGACTGCTTCCACATGGTGCTGCCCACCTGGCCCGGAGCCCCCGGCAGTGGTGCGCCTCACTCCCGCCTGCAGCCCGCTTCCCTCGGGCGGGTGGGCTCTGCGGGCGCGCCGGGGCTTAATAGGGGCGCTCAGTGCGGGACAGGCTGCACGCGCGGGAGGAAGGGCAGGAGAGATGGATGGGGGCTAGTGGGCGGGTCTTCTGTGCTTTCGGTCCTTCGCTGGCTCTGTGGGTCTCTGCTTTTCGCTCGTACTTGTGCCTGCCTCGTGCTTCTCACTCCTTTCCCAATCCCTGCTGCTCACTTTGGTTCTCGGGTTTCCGTTACTCTGTGTGGTTCCTTGCACTCCGGACTCGCTCGCTGTCCTTCTCACCTTTTCATCGTGGTCCTTCCTGGGACACTGCTTTGCCCAGTAAGGCAGATATAGAGGCATGTGTGCTTCATACTGGATGGAACAGGCCCAGGGTGAATAGCCGTCAGTTGTAGGCTAGGAGACCTTCTACTAGGTCTAGCCTCTGACCTGCTTTTTTTTTGGGGGGGGGGCATCCTGGCTAGACCAGGACTTAGATTGGGGCTACCAGGCTGTGCGCTGTGCTGGATCCACCGTGTGGTTACTATGTATGGGGGTGACCAACTAGGTGTAACTGGGGCAAGGCTGGATTTGAGGTCTGGGACTTCCTTCCTAAGAGCCTGAATAGAGTCCTGTAGCTCTGATCAAGGGGATTGATGCCCCGCCCCCCGTGGTCAGTGCTCCTTGTGAGCATCTGCTGCAGAGTAGGTACCTAGTGCGTTTATGTGATGGTCCTTGGCCTGGCCTGGGCCTACCTCCGGTGTCTGGGAGGGTGGGGTGGGGCCCATAATTGAACTCTGGGTCAATTATGCAGCAGCCTGGCCACACCCAGGGCACCTGGCCAGCAGCTGGCCAGGGAATTGGGACAGAGAAGCTGCATTGGTACAGGCTGAGCCCCTGTCTTTGGTGAAAACAAGTTGATGACAATTATACTGATGAGACCATTCATGATGCAGAGGGCAGTGCAGAGGGGTGGCCCTGCCTGGCTACTTCTCCACCTAGAGTGGAGCTACCATCACCCTTCCTGTGGCCTATTTGTCTGGTGCGGGTTGAGGCTGGATTGGAGCTGGGACTCTTTGAGAACTGGCTTTTGCTCTCCCAGGGGTTCTCCTGCTGGAACGCTCACACACTGATGGGAGCCCAAGGGCCCTGACTAGCCAGTTAGCAGTTGGGAGACTGACAACCACCCACCACCTCTTTTCCCATTATTGGTCCTGGAAAATATCCCTGTGGATTGGCCTCCCCAGAGAGACGAGGCCCAAGGACATAAGGCTGCTTTGTCTCCAGTTAGCATGAGTGGCTTCCTTATTCTTAGGTTCAGGCTGAGGGACCACCTTACTTACATTCCTCTCTCCACCTTCCACTGCTGTGCCTCTCCCACAGAAAGGGTGTTTCTTCCTCCTTTAACTGATGTTCCCTAGCTTGTCTGGAGCAGCTTCTCCCGTGTCCACCTGCTCTTAGGGAGTGAGAGCAGTGGCCTCTACTGCAGCTCTGATAGGAGACTTTCAGGATAAGGGCCTGGATGTTCTGCCCAGGATGTCCTCAGCTCCACACAGGGCCCAGGGCCTCATAAGGACACTCACTCCTTGAGGATTGGGTTTAGGTCTTTACCAGCTGTAGCTCACTCTCCACAAGGCAGAGTTGCCCTCTGTGCCAGTCATACCTGGTCTCTTAAAGCCCTGGTGCCCAACCCTGGCAATCTCCCAGGGCAGAGCCACCATTGTTCCAACTTGCACAGAGGCTGCCCCCTGGTGGATGTGCTAGGAATGCACCTACACAAGATTGGGAGAGGGTGGGGAGGGGTGGAGCTGTATAGGGATACACCCAAGGCAGGAATGGTCAAATACCTTCACCCACTGTGAGATGGACCGTACACAAGTTTCCTGACTGACTCAGGAGTTTACACCCATAGGTGTTGGATGTCATACCCCTCAGGGCATGTATGTGGGTTTCTTCCAGGAGGTATAGTTGAATCCCAGAGGGTTGGAGTGGCAGGGAGCCATGTTTTCCAAGCAGTAGCCCTTGTGCTCCACCTGCAGGAGTCTGGCATGGCCTAGGCACTAACTCCCAACATTCTTCAAGAAACTATAGCTGGATCTGGGGAGTCCCCGGGTGCTGTGACATCATGAGGGGCATCTGAATGTTCTTTCTTTGGGGTCGGGGACCATGGTGGGGCTAGCTTTTCCCCCCAGAGAATAGGGCCAGAGCAGCTGTTCATGTGCCCAGCCTTGGAGTCAGGGTGTAGGTCCAGACCTGACATCTGTGCCCAGGAGTGCCTAGGTTGCCATGCTGAGAGAGAGGCTATGCCCCATTGAGGGCACATGCAGCGCTACTGTTGCCTGGACAGGGTGTCATACTGGAAGGAATCTATACTGAAGCAGGGAGCAGGGATGCTGAGCCCTGTGTCATGGTGGAACTCTCTGGGCCCCAGCTGAGAGAAGAGGTGGGAGGTTCTGAGAGGTGCTAGCTGTCCTGCTCTCCCAGGCAGGGCACAAAAGATGCTGGGCACTGAGAGGTAAGTAGTGGGGGTTGCCCTGAATCACTTCCCTACCTGAATGGGTGGGATTAAAAGACACTGTTGTCTATGGCCATACCACCCCAAATGTACCCAATCTCATCTAAAAGCCACTGTTGGGGCTGTATCAATTGCTAACAACACCCAGGGCTCTTTTTTCTTTTCTTCTCCCCATTTATTTATTTATTATTTTTGAGACAGGGTTTCTCTTTACCCCTTGCTGTCCTGGAACTTGCTCTGTAGACCTGGCTGACCTGGAACTCAGTGATCTGCCTGCCTCTGCCTCCTGAGTTCTGGATTAAAGGCGTGTGCCACCACCACCCGGCAAGGCTCTTTCCTTGGATGGCTCAGGGGACAGGACAGTGTTTCATCCTGCTCTCTCCAAGCCCTAGGCTGTATCTGCCTTTTATTGTCAGCCAAGAAAGGGGTAGTTTGGGCTTGAGAGCAGGCAGGAGGATCAAGTTGACAGGTCCCCTAGCCTCCCAATCTCCTGTGCCAGGCAGCTGTGCCCACCTCCACTTGGCTGGGCCTGCAGCAATGCCTTTATTCTCTCTGTTCAGACAGGCTCTTCTGTCCTGAGCACACCAGTTGCTGCCCCAATGGAAACATTTTACTCTAGATTTCTGTGACCTCCTCCACACCCTTTGCTGAAGATGTTTGTGTTTCAGGTGCAGCTTGGCCTGGCTTGGCTAGGGAGGAGAGGCTTGAGCCCTGGCAGTAAGAGTAGAACTCTTCTTATCTGCCTGGGCATCACTGCCACCTGGGAACAAAGAGTCAAGCTCTCACTGGCTTTGTCCTCTTCCCACTGAGGGATGGAGTCAAGTGTGAGAGATACCTATTCATCTCTGCCTGTCCGCCGCTCCATCGGTGCCTGAGCACTGGTACCACTACACCCCAGATTTAGGAGGGAGAGCAGAGATTCAGCCGTTGCTTGTCTAGCAAGTGGGAAGTGGCCTGGGCACTCGGAGGAGTCACTGAGGTCTCAAAGGTGTCCATGAGGAGGGAGACCACAGCAATAGTAACCATGTTCACCAGGCTGGACCTGGGTAGTTCTTGGGCAGGGGCAGGGGAAATGGAGTTGGACAGAGGGGAGGGTGTGTCTGTAAGTTCAGGCAGGCTTAGTTTGGTGGAGACACTGAGCTCCAATCCTGGACCCCACTCTAAGGGAAGCTGTTGTCCTGAGAAGGGTATTTCTCCAGGGGCCCTGTCTTCCTGTTCCCTGCCTCTGCCTCCCGGGTTTCCTTTTATTTTTCTTTTTTTGGAAGTCATGGGCCAAGGGAGCCAAGGCTTGCCTTGCTGGGATAAATATTTAATAGTCAGAAGCACTTTCTCAGACGGAAAATTGGATCTGGGCCCAGGAGGCCTGGGGCGGGAGGCTATTCTCCCCACGCCCCACACATGGCAGAAACCCTTCCAGCCACTCCTGCTGAGCTCCTCCCTGCTCAGCATGCTGCAGTACACACCTGGCCCCGGTCTGTATGGGTGAGAACAGAAGACAGCATTGAGGTGCCTCACCAGGGTCCTGGCTGAACCTTTGGTCCTTGCATCCTAATGATGAGGGAGGAGTGGTGGGCAGAGTTGTTGGGTGTTGTGAGGCAGGCCTAGAAGGGACCTCAAGTCCCTTTCCCACCTGGAGGCAGTGCTGGCAGTGAGGGCACAAACAGCCCAGGGCCTCAACCGGACCTGGGTCTCCTTGTCCACAGACTTGTCACCTGCCCCTTAGGAACTGCCCAACACTGGGATTTGCAAGTTCAGCCGAGTCATGGTCCCTGTTACCTTGAGCTGAGATCAGAGCAGGATCCAGCCTGCAGGCGTTGAGCTCAAATTGCCTTGTCCCTCTCCCATGTCTTGTTTGATGTCCTAGTGGTCCTTGTGTCCTGAGAGCTGGACCCTCTGTGGGAGGAAGAAGAACAGCCTGCCACAGACGCTTGGGGCCAGCCCACTATTGGGTGGCTCCTTCCTTGGCAGGCTTGCTAGCAGGCGGGAGGGTGGCAGCAGCACCCAGGCCGTGCTGTGACACATTCCCTGGGAATGCCCTCAGCTGAGTCACTATCAGCTGCACCCAGCCCCACCCCATCGTGTTACTGCCAAGTTCCCATGGCATCAAAGAGCTGGGCTGGGGTCCTGGCAGCTTCAAGCTAGACGTGCCTGTGCAGTGGGCATCACTTTACACTTCCAGACCCTAGGTCTTAGGGTCTGTGATCCGTGACTCAGCAGGTGCTCACTGCCTTCCACCAACTCACTCCTGGCCTCTGGACCCTGCTACCTAGAATCAAGGCTTGAGCAGGGTATGTGTGGGCATCCTTGGGATTGGAGGTAGGCAAAGCCTGCTGAAAGTCAAGTGAGCCCCTATACGTTGGATTTGGGCCAGAGGCAGCTCGTGAGGTCCTTTAGAATCATAGTGATCCTGCTGTCACCCGACCAAATCCCTCTCACCTCAGGAGCCGTTGGTGCAGCCGTGCATCTCAGCTAAGAGCATGAGGGTGGAGATGGGAGATGGCAGTGTGTTCTTCTGTGGCAGGGCCTGTGCTGGGGGATCATGACCCACTCAGTCTGGGAAGACGACTCAGCAACCCAGCAGCAGGTCCCCTGGCAGGGACCATCTCTCTGGATACAGCGAGATGGGACTCTGGCTAGGGCTATTGCCTTGGTGATCTCAGATCCCCAAGGTGAGCAGGGCAAGGGACAGAAGGAGCAGGAGGAGTCAGAAGGCTTTGTGCAGTGGGCCTGGGGGCAGAGGTGCCTGACTGCATTGCTCACCAGGCTCAGGAGAATACATGGTGGCAGCAAGACCTGTTTATTGCCAGCACCCTTCCCACCTCAGGCTAGCTACACTGCCCCAGCTTGCAGCTCCTCGCTGACTCAGGTAGCCTTGCCCCACCTAGAGTTGACAGTTTGGTCTGGTGTTGGGCAGTAAACAAAGTACCCAGGTGAGAGCTGCCTGGGAGTGGGTGGGACCCTGGAGCCGGAGGTGGGGAGCAGTCCTTGCCAGCTTCCTTGTGCTCTATAAGCAGCTGTTTTCCACTTTCATGGTTAGGTTTTTAGGGCCAGGTTGGGAGAAGCCTGCCAGTTCTTCCCCTCCCAGGACTGAGGATAACTCTGGTGCCTCTTTGCCTATTTGCCCACCAGTGACCTCTGCCCTCTCCCTTCCTTGGAGTTCTCTGAGGTGGTCTCCCCCTCAGGCTGCTCTGGCTTCTGTAGCCCAGTACCGGGCCTGGTTCTTCTGCTCCCAGTGGCTCTCATTTCCGGGCCGATGTTTGGCAGGACTGCCCATGTTGACCCTTCCCTATCCTGGAGCCCTGGGCTGGACCCGTTAGCTGTGTGAGCCTGTTACAGCCTGTCCTTAGGTTCAGGTGCCCACAGCCAAGCCTGGAGGCCCTGCAGAACTCTGCTAGTACATCTGTGGCTCCTGCCCAGGCCTGCCGGTTACCTAGAACAAGGAGGGGTTGGAAGCTAGGAGCTGAGGGTGTAGATGGCAGAACAGTGAGAGGGAACAGCCTGGGCAGTGGGTGACTGGAGGTCCGAAGCCCAAGGGGGCAGGTTCCCCAGCCTCTGAAAACCAAGGGAGTAAAGTACAAATGTCAGTTTTGAGGTGCAGCTACAGCTATAGAGTACCCCTCTTCTCTAGTTCAGGAGATGCCATTTGCCAGACGACTAGAAAGGTGTTGTGTTGGGTGTGTTGGGGATCAAACTAGCCTTTTCAGACTTCCTTTCTCCTTCTTTTCTTTTTTTAAAGACAGGGTCTCATTGTGTAACTCTGACTGTTCTGGAACTTGTCACGTAGACTAGACTGGTCTCAGACTCACATACATCTGCCTTCTCTACCTTCCAAGTGCTGACATGAACCACCACATCCAGCCCCTTTCCCTTTTTTGAACTCCAAGACACCACAGGGAAACCGAGGCCCAAGGCCTGGGAATGGGAGAACCTGCTTCATATCTGAATATCCACACAACAGGCGACTGCTCACACAGTCGGTAGCTGGCTGGGCTAGTGGTTGTGAGTCAGACAGCAGGCGTTTCCTCTCCAGATCAGCTGCCTGGGCTGGTGGGGGTGGAGAGCTGGGGTGGGGTCCTTGGCTCCCAGAGATTGAGCCTGTGAGGGGAACCACCCACTCCCTCTGGTAGGGTGTGTGTGTGTCTGTGTGTGTGTGTGTCGGGGAAGGGGGGGGGATTGGCAGGGCACTGAGCCTGGCTGAAGACATGGGAGGAGGGACAGTGAGGGGAGGGGCTGTGGAGGGGAGGAACTGGTGGGAGGCAGCCAACCCAGGATTTCTTCTAGACAAGTTTGGGAAGAAGTCCTCTTCGGAGAAGTGGCTGCACCCCTTCTGCACCCCGTCCCCTTCTGGGCTCAGCCCTGCAACACCTGCCCCTCTCACCACTCAGCAGGTTAGAGGGGCCTAATGGTCAGCCAGCAAGGGAGGCTGGAGGGACGGCGCTGGGCTGGGCGTCTTCCTTGTTGAAGGATAGGGGTGTCAGTTCTTTGTGGCTCCAGTTAACTTGTGCCAGGGCCAACCAGGCTGGGTTGGGAAAATGCTAGCAGGGAGCTGTTTGGACCCCAGATGCCTGGAACCAAGCAGGCCCTGGAGCCCTGCCTCCGGTTTGCATTCTAGGCTGTGGGGTGCCACAGAACTCCCAACTGCCCCCTCCGGGTTTGCATCCCAGACTGTGAGGTGCTACAGAACTCCCAGCTGCCCCCCCTGTTTGCATCCCAGACTGTGGGGTGCCACAGAACTCCCAGCTGTCCCCCCATTTGCATCCCAGGCTGTGGGTGCCACAGAACTCCCAGCTGTCCCCCCCATTTGCATCCCAGGCTGTGGGGTGCCACAGAACTCCCAGCTGCCCATGTCCCTGCCCTGTCTGGTGTGACTAGTGGTTTTTGCTTGGAGAGAGCCTAGGTTGTGAGGGACAATGGTGCCAAAGGTATTTTAGTAGCAGGACACAGGACCTCAAGGCTGGGCCTTGTGGCCTAGGGAGAAGTCCTCAGATGGTGGCAATTGACCTGGTTTGGTGTACAGAGGCCTGGGATGGTTTTGAAGGTAGCTCAGACAAGACCTGACTCGTTCACTGGGGTTACCTGAGGTGGGACCGGAACAGTGGACTGCTCATGGGGTCCAGGGTTTTGCCCTTCTACTCAAAGGATCACGGTGGTCCGTCTATTCATGGATGGTTGAAGGTGTGGTGGCCATTCCTGCTGGCTTCTGAATCTTTTGGGTTGATGGGCCAGTATACTTTTCCGTGTCTCGGGTTCTCCAGATACAGGAGCTGGCCTGGGCCCACCTGCTGCTCTGGCTGGCCTGGAGCTTCCTGTCTTCTTGTCTCTGCCTCTTGAGTGCTGGGACTATTGGCCACAGCCACCACACTCAGCACTGCCAGGATTTTTGACCAGCGCATTCTCTTCCCTTCCTCAGCCATTTCTTGTGCTAGCATTTATTTTCTGCCTACTGTATACTAAGCTCCAAGTGCTTGAGATGCAAAGACAACAGCAGGACCAAGACCAACCCACTGCCTGTGAGTTTACCTCGGGAGGAGTTTGTGTGTGGGGGAAGCAGCCTGTGAAAAGTCCAGCATTGGAGAGGGCCTGACACAGGAGGAAGCAATGAGTTGAGTCAGGTGGAGAGGTTGAGCTTGTTTTGGGAGAGAAAAATGAGAGCATCCCCCAGGGCGTAGCTGACCTATGTGGGGAAGAGCTCTGGCCCTGGACGGTGTGGTTCAACCCTTCAGAGCTGGCACTGTTCCCTAGTCCTCAGCCTCATCTACAGAGCATTGGGGGATGGAGTGGGCAGGCCCTCCACCGCCTGGGGTGTTGCTTCACAAGGTCTGAAGGTCTCATGACAGTCAGCCCAGATTAGCACTTGCTTTATGGAGTTCCAAGATGGGGCGAGGCCTGAATACATGCGAGGCAGGGTGGATCTGGCCGGTGTGAGCCAGTGAGGGCACTAGTATCCCAGTCTGAAGACAGTAGCTTTTGTAGCATGGGCTGCCCTGGGCCCCCACCGCCAGTGCTTTATATGGGGCTGTCCCTGGGTGCTCAGAGGGGCAGCCCTGACCAGACACATGTGCATGCCGGTGCACCCATACACACAAACCCTCAGGCAACTGCAGAGCTGCATTCTCTCAGTTTCCTAAGGATCCCGCTACCCTGGTGACATGCAAACATGGCCTCCACACCAGGCCCCACATGAAAGTCAAAGCAGTCTGAATGCAAACTCTAGTTTTGTTTAAGCGAAGACCCCACCCTGCCTCCATTGCCCTACTGGGATGAAGGTGACCATGGATCATGGGAGCAGCATGCCCCTCTATGCAGCCCCTGCTTGCCTCCCTTCTGTCCCCCAGGCTGATCTGTTCAGCCCTACCCCAAAATATTTCAGTTCCTAGAACTCCATCCCGTGGTGCCCCAACTGTGTCCTTATGCTGTGGTGAGCCAGTGGCTTCTGTAGCGTCCTGGGGTCCCTTCCTGAGTTCAGGTTTGTAGGAGTGGGATGTTAGCAGCAGTTTTTAGAGCTGTGTGAAGGGGTTGGGGTGCTGGGGGGCAGGGAATTTGAGAAAATATCAGGTGACAGTGGCCAGACCTGCTAGGCTTGGCTCAGGTGTGTCCCCATTTCCTCTTCTGTAAAACGGCGCTTTGGTGACTGTCAACAACCATGTTATTATTTAAGTGTTCAAGGCTGGGCTGCTTACAGAGCTGCCTTTGAGAGACATACGTGGGCAGGCAGAGTGCTTCCCTATTCCCTGGGCCCTGAGAGCCATGTTTGGGTGGATGAGCCAGCCCTGAGGCTCCCCTAGCTCCCACAGCTGCTAGGAGTAGGCACCATCCTGCAGCCAGGAAACCTTCTGTTCTCCTCTGTGCGGTGCTGGATAGGGGATCCTGCTAACCCCTGGAGTGCAGCCTAGCGGCAGGGTTCATGCCTCTTCTCAGCCATTGCTCTCCATCCTTACAAGGAAGAGGGGGCGTGTGGGTGGGATTGGCTGTACTGAAACTTGTTAAGCCCGAGAAGGGATCCGAACCCCAGTCTGCTTCTTGCTGCCCACGTCCCAGGTGTCAACACCTTTCCTCATAGTCTTTCAACATCCAAGAGACTCCCCTGAAACAGATTTGGAATACAATTTCTCAGAGTAGGTCACTGCTTGGCTATGAGAGTCTTCCATTCTGGACCCCCACCCCAGCCCCAACTTGGCCCAGGGCTGGGCCTGGGTCTTGGCCAAAGCTCCAGCCTCAGGCAAGGAAACAGGAAGATATAGGTTCATCTACACTTGCCCGGTTTTCAGGAAAGGTGGTTGACCCAGTGTTCCTCGTATAGCCACCCCGTTTCCACATCCCCTGACCTGCCCTTTCCCCATCCCCTGAGTCAATATGGGTTCCTTGGCTATTATTTTGCCTAAGGTCAGTCTTATAAATGGAGAAGGTGGCTTTCCTGATGTCCTGGAGGTCAGAGTCCATGGTTTCACCCACAGAGTAGCAGGAAGGACAGGTGGGACCTGGCAGGCCATCTTTGACCCTCCCTACCTCCCTTGGGAGGACCAACCCCAGGAAGCTCCATCCCGGCCCTTTCAGAGCTGCTCTGCAAAGGGACAGCAGAAAAGGCAGGAGAAGAAAAGAGAGCAGCAAGTACTAATAGGCATAGCTCCAGGGTGCGGCTGGGGATAGGTGTGTCAGGACTGGAGGGTGGCCCCTGCAAGCATAGGGAAATCCAGGTTGGCCAGAGCATAGTAGCTACAGCCAAAATCCTGCTAGGCCTGGAATTCCTTGTCCCTGTGGGAACGTCTTCAAGGTCAGAGCACAGGTCCCTTAACTAGGGAGACAACCTCTGCATGGCAGGGACTCCACCCTTCAAGGCAAGCCTGAAGCAGGGGTGGGGCTTTATCCTTAGCATTGCTCGCCTTGTGGAGGTAGTTCTGGAGCCCAGGCCCGGCCACAGTCCATGCCCATCAGGGCTGTTCTTCCTATGGATATTTAGCAGAAATCAGGGGCTTTAGGCTGGAGTTCTGTGTGGGGAAATTATTTGTTTCTTCTGTGTCCCAATAAAACTTTATTTACAGAGGCAGGCAGGGGACAAGAAGAAACCACTCACTGCCTTTTATCTTCTGACTAATAACACTATACCTGGCACAGAGAAAGTACCTTGATTTATAACATTTAAAGATTTTGTAGGGTACTGGGTGTGTGGTGGAGCATACCTTTAATCCCAGCACTCAGGCGGCAGAGGCAGGTGGATCTCTGTGAGTTCCAGGACAGCCTGGGGAAAACCCTATGTCAAAACCAAACAAAACTGGGGCTGAAGAGATGGCTCAGACGTTAAGAGCACGGCCTGCTCTTCCAGAGGTGCTGAGTTCAATTCCCTGCACCCACATGGTGGCTCACCACGGTTTGTAATGAGATCTGGTGCCCTCTTCTGGCCTGTAGGGATACATGTGGGCAGAACGCTGCATACATAATAAATAAATCTTAAAAAAATAAAAATGAAAAAAAAATCTTGTAGGGCAGAGATGAGCACAGTTGGCTCAGAAGCTGCAGGGCCAGCGGGTGGACAGCAACGGCCTTGGCGATGCCAGCAGACCATTTTCCAATGGGACTGAGTAGGCCACGCTCATTCTGACGGTGGAGCAGTAGCTACACGGCCTGAACCCTCGGTGCATTTATTACGTTCAGCACGAGGAGGGCTTAGCTCGTCTGCTGGGAAGTCTCCACAGGGCACGGTCTCAGCCGCAGTCATCTGGGAGGAGGATGCGCAGTCGGGCTTTCTACACCTCTGTCAGCGTTTGCACACAGACTAGAGGAGGGCCTTGCCAGCTTCCACGGGTCTGAGGCATTGGTCTTTGTCAGTAACACACGCCCACTCCTCACACGCTCACTCCAGACTTCACCTGTTCCCTAACACACTCATTCCGGGCCTCACCTGCTACTTACACGCTCACTCTGGGTTTCACCTGTTCCTTACACGCTCACTCCAGACTTCACCTGTTCCTTACACACTCACTTCGGGCTTCACCTCTTCCTGACACACTCACTCTGGGCTCCACCTGTTCCTTACACGTTCACTCTGGGCTTCTTAGACTTCTCACCTGGGGACTGAGTTCAGGAACTCATGCTTAGGAGACAAATGCTTACCAACTGAGCCTGCCTGCCTGCCTTCCTGCTTGCCTGCCTGCTTGCCTGCCTGCCTGCCTGCCTGCCTGCCTGCCTGCCTGCCTGCCTGCCTGCCTGCCTGCCTGCCTCCCTCCCTCCCTCCCTCCCTCCCTCCCTCCCTTCCTGTGTGTAAAACTGTAATGGCGGTTGTTGCAGGAGAATGGGGTATCAAGTTCTTGACTGACAGCTCTTTTCTTTCAGTGTTTGCAAATACTGTCAAATTTTCTTCTTATTTCCACAGTTCCTTATTTAATTTTTTTTAGATAGGGTCTCAGAAGTTAACCTCTGGAATGTTGGGATAAAAAAAAAACAGTCCCCCACACCCTAACTTCTCTTTAATTTTTACTTAGAGCCACATGGTGATAGCACATGCCTTTAATCCCAGCACTCAGGAGGCAGAGGCAGGTGGATCTCTATGAGTTCAAGGCCAGCCTGGTCTACAAGAGCTAGTTCCAGGACAGGCTCCAAAGCTACAGAGAGACCTTGTCTCGAAAAACAAAAATACAATTTTTTTTTACTTTGAGTCATGGTCTTGCTGTGTTGCCTAGATATTGTGTGTGTGTGTGTGTGTGTGTGTGTCTACACAGGTCCCCATGCCATGGTGCTTATATGGAGGTCAGTTCTCTCTGTCTCATGGGTCCTGGGGTTTTGTTGCCAGGCATCTTTACTGGCTGAGTCTTCTGTCTCACCAGGTCCAGGGCTGACTTTTATTCCTTATTGCTGATAAGCCGGTTGTCAGTGGTCTTTCTGTGTCTGTCCGTGTGTTGGGCCACTTTGTCTCAAGCATTTGACCATGGTTTGTTGTATAAAGATCTCTGTGTGGCCGGGCGGTGGTGGCGCACGCCTTTAATTCCAGCACTCGGGAGGCAGAGGCAGGCGGATCTCTCAGTTCGAGGCCAGCCTGGTCTACAAGAGCTAGCTCCAGGACAGGCTCTAGAAACTACAGGGAAACCCTGTCTGAAAAACAAAAAAAAAAAAAAAAAAAAAAAAAAAAAAAAAAAAAAAAAAAAAAAAAATCTCTATGTGTTTCTCTTTCTTAGGATTTGTCGAGCCTTTTGGTTCTACCAAATGGTTCCATCCGTTGCTTCTTCAGTGCATTTTCTGTCTTTTCTTCTTCTTGCCCTCGCAGGTTACCGAGGCTGCTCTGCTTTCATCAGCTTCTCCTCTGAGTTCTTCAAACTGGTTGTGCAGTCCAGTTTGAAGTGCTTGCTGTAGGTTCCTCCAATCTACTGTTGAGTCTCTCTAATACACAATCCACTCCAGAGTTTTCACAATTTTGGCTTTAAAAACTCAGGGTTGAGTTTACTAATTATGTAATACATGTAACATGTATCCCAGATTGTACTGAAAATATATAGCTGAGGATAATCTTGAACTCCCAATCCTGCTGCATTTACCTCCCAAGAGCTGGGGTTGCAGGTTGCCCCACTATGCTGGGTTTTGCAGTCCTAGAAATTGAAACAGGACTTTGTGTGTGCTAGGAAAACAGTCTGAAATACAATGCTAGCCCTTGAAAGTGCTTTTCTTTGAGAGCCTGCCACCAGTCTTTAACTCTACACATGGCTTCCTTTAGTGTTTTAAATAATCCGTTAGTGGTCGTCTGGAGCCTGGGTTAAATGCTCATCGCAGACTCTCAGAGTGGTCAGTTGTAGCCTGTGTTAAATGCGAGTCATGGACTCTCAGAGTGGTCAGCTGTAGTCTGTGTTAAATGCTCATCGCAGCGGACTCTGAGTGGTCAGCTGTAGCCTGTGTTAATGTGCATTGCAGACTCTTGGAGACACCTTCCGTCACTTGTAGACTCTCAGAGACGCCTTCCTTCCATCATGTGCCTTGCTCCTCCCCCTTCTTGTGTGATTTTTGGATGGATGCAGGACATCTAGCAGAACATATTGCAGCAACTCTGGATATTAATTTCAGGCTCAGGGTAGTTATGATTTCTGTTTCTTTCTGGGACTAAATCTGCAAATCTGTATAATTAATGTCTGAGCGCCCAAATCCCTGCTGCTATCCTGCGGTTGCTCCCACCCCCCACCCAGGGGCTTTGGATCGTCCCTCAGGCCCTTATGTCCACTAACAGCCTTTATCTCTGCAGCGTCCGGTCGACAGCTGCAGCAGCAGGACCCAGGGGCTGAGACTGAAGAGGACTGTTCTGTGAGTGCCACCCCACCCCATCTTACCCCAGCCTGGAGGGCTGGTGCTTGGAGGTAACTCTATTATTTTCTGCCAGGTGACCGAAGGGCCTGTGGGTGAGATCATTCGGCCAAGGCCGCAGGGGTCCTCACCTGTTTATGAATACACAGTTGAAGGTGCTGGCTTCGGAGCCCAGGTAAGCCTGCTGGGCAGACCAACTGGCAGAAGGAAGGCTTAGGTGTGGCCCACAAGTGCCACTATTCCCTGTTCATGACTGTCTGTGCAACCCGCTTGCCCTGCCTGCTGTATGCACTTGGTCTTGTCTTCTCCTCCAGTGTCCCTCCCTTTAGCTGGCTGAGCCACTGTGGAGGTGGGGACACTTGCAGCTCCTGTGTGTGTGGGTGTGTGTGTGGCAGGGGCATACGCCTTCGTGGCACATACACATACATGAACACTCATGCCATCTTGGAGAGGAGACTGTCAACTTCCTCGTGAGAGGAGCCGTGGCGTTGATCAGAGGAAGGATGTCTGATCTTCCCTACTCTAAAGTACTTCCAGCTGCTGTGGGGGGGCCTGTTCCCCAGAGAGAAAACAGGAGGCTGACAGTTGCCTTTCCTAGTGAGGGCCTGGGTACTCAGCTCCCCTATACACTCCGCACCCTGGAATCCCTGTACTCCTGCATCCTCGGCTCCCCTTCCCGGAGCCTCCCTGGCACTCCCGTCTCCTTAGTAGAGTAAGTGGTAACTCCCAACCCTTGACTGCAGGAAAGCAACCAGGGCAGGCGCAGCTCCTCTGGTAGACGGAGATCCTGGTGGAAAAGGGATTCGGGGGAATCCACAGCTTTCTCCAGCATGAGTCACCCAGAGGTAGGTACCACAGCAGTGACAAGCCAGGAAATAGCCCCAGGAGATGGAGGGAGGGGCATACCAAGGCCTGGGAGGGGCAGATGCTGAGGCTAGTATCTGCCTTCTAATGGGAAGAGTCTGACTCCTGACTAACACATGTACAACCATGCTTCAATGTGCAGCCAGCAACACTGTGGAAGACAGTAGCCAGGCTGTGGTAAGGAACGGCCTTGGCCAAGGGAGATGGGAGGGGTTCAGTGGGTACCCATCAAGGTGGTCATCCTTTGCTGGATCAGGTGTTTATGTCCCTGCTGGGATCCAGCACATGGGATCCAGCACATGGGATCCAGCACATGGGATCCAGCACATGGAATGGATGCTTCAAATATTCGCAAGGAGCCAGTGAAGGATTAGCAGAAGGAAGGCTTGCAAGAGCCTCTCCCCTGGGGACTCGGCGGCACAGGCAGGCTGTCTCCTGTGGGGACAAGGGGAAATGGTTCCGTCTGAGGCTGTCCACAGCTGGGCACAGCAGCCTGGCCCACTTGGGTGGTGCTGCAACTTCTACCCAGGCAGCACAGATCGGCACCCTTGGGAGACACTGGCCACTGCAGTAAGGCCCATAAGAGATGGGCAAACACACACCACACCTTTCGTGTGCTTCTGCCCAGACTATGCAGGAGGTGACAGAAGTGACCCTGAAGACTGAGGTAGAGGCCGGAGCCAGTGGCTACACTGTCACAGGTGGAGGGGACCAGGGGATCTTTGTCAGACAAGTGCTGAAGGACTCCTCTGCTGCAAAACTATTCAACCTGAGAGAAGGTACCATAGCTGGCCCATCCCTGGGGGCTCCATCATCAAACACCAGGATGAGGGGGAAATTGAGAAACCTGGAAGGGGTGGGCCTCACCTAAGTCTCTGGATGGCCCCATGGGCTTTGCTCAGACACCCTAGTCTGGGACTGCCCACTGTGCCCTGAATTTTTGCAAGTTGTTTGAGGTGCCTTTGGGGAGCTGGCTGTAGGCCTTCCCTTTGCCAATGCAGCCCCACAGTCGTTTCTATTTTGGTGGGGACTGGGGCACTGAACTTGGTTTCCTCTTCCTTTAGGGGATCAACTTCTCAGTGCAACCATATTCTTTGACCACATGAAATATGAAGATGCTCTTAAAATCCTTCAGTACTCAGAACCATACAAAGTGCAGTTCAGAATCAAACGGAAGCTCTCTGCCAGCAAGGGAGAGGAGTCAGCCGTTCTGCATTCTCAGCAAGGCTTGAAAAGCCTGGAAAAGCAGGTAAGGTCCTGCCCAGAGAGATGCAAGGTAGCCCTAGCTGCACCAGAGACCCCATTCCTGTGTCTCCAGTACTGGTTATTGTACCCAAACCAAACAGCATCTTCTCCTGTTTCAGGACAAGGACACTGCTGATGGATACATGGAGACCCCTACAAAGACACTAGAGGGAGATGGAGACCGAGAAAGGCTTATTTCTAAGTCCAGGGATGGTCGCCAGAGGCGGCCCCAGGATAGGCTCTCCTGGCCAAAATTTCAAGCCTTAGGGAGCAAGCGGGGAACAGGTCCCCGACGCTCACACAGTTCCTCAGAAGCTTCAGAGCAAAGGGACACACATGAAGTGTCCCCCACAAGCACAGACACAGAGGCCCAGCTGACAGCAGACAGCCAGGAACAGAAATCAGGGACAAGAAGACGAAGAAGGAGGTTCCTGAACCTGAGATTTGGGATGCGCTCAGGGCAGGGCGCAAATATAACTGAGCAGACAGGCAGAGAGCCCCAGGAAAGGCACGATCATGCTAGACTGCTGGAAGAGTCCCAGCTGCAGGAGGACGAGACACAGGCATCTGGGTTCATGCCTGTGCTAACTACACAGATGCCCACAAAGCCGAGTCATTCCACCTTTGAAAAAGAAGGCCCTGGGGAAATGGTGGTGAAAACAGACAGACATCAAAGGAAGAAAAAGCAGTTGGCAAAACAAGACAAGGAGAAGACACATAGCCAACAAAGAGCAGAGCCAGCCACAGGAAGCAGCTGGGATGATGAATGGGAGGTAGTAGAAAGTCTGGAAATTGGCATTGCAAGATTGTCCCTGCAAGACAAACCTGACCAAGGCAACACACAGGTTGCATTGTGCGACTCAAAAACCCCAGAAACTGGATTTTCGAAAAAAAAGACAAAAGAGACAAAAAAAGGAACAAAAGAAGATGGACTAGGGGAGAAAGGATGGAGAGAAACAGGAGACATGGGCAGAAAAGACAGACAAGTACCAGCAGAGTCACAAGGAAGAACGGGACACGCTACAGAAACAGGAAAGGATGGAACAGCAGGCTGGGAGAATGAACAGGAGAAGAAAGGCAAGGAACAGGTCACACAGACAGGACAAACAAAGGTGAAGATGCCAAAGTTCAGGATACCATCCTTTGGATGGTCTCCAACTAAGGAGGCAGGAACAGTGAAGAGGGAGAGAAAAGAAGTAAGCACAGAGGACAATGAGACACTGGACGAAGAAAAACAGAAAGAGGAACCAGAGAAAAAGGAAAGGGAATGTAAGGAAGAGAGACACACAGAAAAAATGGAGAGCAGACAGGCAACACAGGCGATGCACATAGAGGCAGACATTGCAGACAATGGCGGGGAGTCCACAGAAAAAGAAATGAGCTTCAAGATGACCAAGCTAAAGGTGACATCCTTTCATGAGTCTCCACGAAGGAAGCCTGGCACACAGGCATCGATGGAGGTAGAAGCACCCAAGGTGGAGACAGAAGTATCCCTGCCCTCCATGAAGGGAGAACTTAATAAACAAGACCTCGGCATTCAACTGCACTCGTCCAATCTGAAGGTCAAGGCTGGACAGGTAGATGTGAAGATGGCAGACGTCAAGATGCCCAAAGGAGAACAGACCACTCAGGATGCTGATGGAGCCAACATGAAGGGCGACCGGCCCAAAGTGCAGATGCCCAGCTGCAAGATGCCCAAGGTGGACGTGAAGGGCCCCACAGTGGACACAAAGGGTGCCACAGTGGACGTGAAAAGCCCCAAAAGGGACGTGAAGATACAGGATTTAGAGGTGTCCCTGCCCAGCACGGAGGTTCATGTCGAGGCTCCAGGTGTCAAAATGGATGGGGACCTGGCGAAGGTCAATAAGGACATGGCCGTCAAAGACAGCAAGTTCAAAATGCTCAAGTTCAAGATGCCCTCCTTCGGCATGTCCGCAACTGGCAAACCCAGCATGGAAGCCACTAAGAAGGTAGCAGCTCCCGAGGTGGAACCAGAGGTGGCCCTGCCCTCCATGCGAGGTGAACTTAAGACTCCAGACCTCAGCATTGAGCTGCCGTCCACCGACCTGGAGGTCAAGGCTGCCCAGGGGGATGTGAAGATGGCAGACGCCCAGCTGCCCGAGGGAGAGCAGACCGCACAGCATGCTGACAAAGCCAGCGTGAAGGGCCACCTGCCCAAGGTGCAGATGCCCAGCTTCAAGATGCCCAAGGTGGACCTGAAGGGCCCCACAGTCGATGTCAAGGCCCCCACAGTGGACGCAAAGGACCTTACAGTGGACATGAAAAGCCCCAAAGCTGAGATTAGTGGCCCTGACATGGAGGTTTCTCTGCCTGGCGTGAAGGTTGACATCCAGGCCCAAGGTTCCAAGCTGCAAAAGGATCTGCCTCATGCTGAGAAGGATGAGGCCACAAAAGACAGCAAGTTCAAGATGCCCAAGTTCAAGATGCCCTCCTTCGGCGGGTCCACAACCGGCAAGCCCAGCATGGAAGCCACTATGGAGGTGGCAGCTCCCAAGATGGAAGCAGACATGTCCCTGCCCTCCATGCAGGGTGACGTCAAGACACCAGACATCAGCATTCAACTACCGTCCTCCAAGCTGGAGGTCAAGGCTGGCCAGGTAGATGTGAAGATGGAAGGTGTCCAGCTGCCCGAAAAAGAGCAGGTCACACAGGTTGCAGACGGAGCCAGCCTGAAGGGCCAAGTGCCCAAGGTACAGATGCCCAGCTTTAAGATGCCCAAGGTGGACCTGAAGGGCCCCCATGTGGAACTGAAGAGTCAAAAAGGAGACATAAAGAGCCCCAAAAGTGAGGTGAAGATTCAGGATATAGAGGTGTCTCTACCCAGCATGGAGGTTGATGTCCAGGCCTCTGGTGCCAGACTTGATGGGGAACAGGTAATAGTCAATAAGGACATGGCCGACGAAGACAAGAAGTTCAAGATGCCCAAGTTCAAGATGCCCTCCTTTGGCACGTCAGCAACTGGCAAGCCTACCGTGGAAGCCACTATGGAGGTGGCTGGACCCGAGATGGAAGCAGACATGTCCTTGCCCTCCATGCAGGGTGAACTTAAGAAACCAGAACTCAGCATTGAGCTGCCGTCCTCCAACCTGGAAGTCAAGGCTGGCCAGATAGATGTGAAGATGGCAGACGTCCAGCTGCCTGAGGGAGAGCAGACCGCACAGGATGCTGACGGAGGCAGCCTGAAGGGCCACCTGCCCAAGGTGCAGATGCCCAGCTTCAAGATGCCCAAGGTGGACCTGAAGGGCCCTACAGTGGATGTGGACGGCCCCACAGTGGACGCAAAGGGACCCACAGTGGACATGAAAAGCCCCAAAGCTGAGATTAGTGGCCTTGACATGGAGGTTTCTCTGCCTAGCATGAAGGTAGACATCCAGGCTCAAGGGGCCAAGCTACAGAAGGACCTGCCTCATGCTGAAAAAGATGCGGCCACCAAAGACAGCAAGTTCAAGATGCCCAGCTTCAAGATGCCCAAGGTGGACCTGAAGGGCCCCACAGTCGATGTCAAGGCCCCCACAGTGGACGCAAAGGACCTTACAGTGGACATGAAAAGCCCCAAAGCTGAGATTAGTGGCCCTGACATGGAGGTTTCTCTGCCTGGCGTGAAGGTTGACATCCAGGCCCAAGGTTCCAAGCTTCAAAAGGATCTGCCTCATGCTGAGAAGGATGAGGCCACAAAAGACAGCAAGTTCAAGATGCCCAAGTTCAAGATGCCCAAGGTGGACCTGAAGGGCCCTACAGTGGATGTGGACGGCCCCACAGTGGACGCAAAGGGACCCACAGTGGACATGAAAAGCCCCAAAGCTGAGATTAGTGGCCCTGACATGGAGGTTTCTCTGCCTAGCATGAAGGTAGACATCCAGGCTCAAGGGGCCAAACTACAGAAGGACCTGCCTCATGCTGAAAAAGATGCGGCCACCAAAGACAGCAAGTTCAAGATGCCCAGCTTCAAGATGCCCAAGGTGGACCTGAAGGGACCCCATGTGGACCTGAAGGGCCCCACAGTGGACACAAAGGGTGCCACAGTGGACGTGAAAAGCCCCAAAAGGGACGTGAAGATACAGGATTTAGAGGTGTCTCTGCCCAGCACGGAGGTTCATGTCGAGGCTCCAGGTGTCAAGCTGGATGGGGACCAGGCCGTGGTCGATAAGGACATGGCCGTCAAAGACAGCAGGTTCAAAATGCCCAAGTTCAAGATGCCCTCTTTTGGCGTGTCCGCAACTGGCAAACCCAGCATGGAAGGCACTATGGAGGTGGCAGGACCCGAGATGGAAAGAGAGATGTCCCTGCCCTCCATGCGAGGTGAACTTAAGACTCCAGACCTCAGCATTGAGCTGCCGTCCACCGACCTGGAGGTCAAGGCTGCCCAGGGGGATGTGAAGATGGCAGACGCCCAGCTGCCCGAGGGAGAGCAGACCGCACAGCATGCTGACAAAGCCAGCGTGAAGGGCCACCTGCCCAAGGTGCAGATGCCCAGCTTCAAGATGCCCAAGGTGGACCTGAAGGGCCCCACAGTCGATGTCAAGGCCCCCACAGTGGACGCAAAGGACCTTACAGTGGACATGAAAAGCCCCAAAGCTGAGATTAGTGGCCCTGACATGGAGGTTTCTCTGCCTGGCGTGAAGGTTGACATCCAGGCCCAAGGTTCCAAGCTGCAAAAGGATCTGCCTCATGCTGAGAAGGATGAGGCCACAAAAGACAGCAAGTTCAAGATGCCCAAGTTCAAGATGCCCTCCTTCGGCGGGTCCACAACTGGCAAGCCCAGCATGGAAGCCACTATGGAGGTGGCAGCTCCCAAGATGGAAGCAGACATGTCCCTGCCCTCCATGCAGGGTGACGTCAAGACACCAGACATCAGCATTCAACTACCGTCCTCCAAGCTGGAGGTCAAGGCTGGCCAGGTAGATGTGAAGATGGAAGGTGTCCAGCTGCCCGAAAAAGAGCAGGTCACACAGGTTGCAGACGGAGCCAGCCTGAAGGGCCAAGTGCCCAAGGTACAGATGCCCAGCTTTAAGATGCCCAAGGTGGACCTGAAGGGCCCCCATGTGGAACTGAAGAGTCAAAAAGGAGACATAAAGAGCCCCAAAAGTGAGGTGAAGATTCAGGATATAGAGGTGTCTCTACCCAGGATGGAGGTTGATGTCCAGGCCTCTGGTGCCAGACTTGATGGGGAACAGGTAATAGTCAATAAGGACATGGCCGACGAAGACAAGAAGTTCAAGATGCCCAAGTTCAAGATGCCCTCCTTTGGCACGTCAGCAACTGGCAAGCCTACCGTGGAAGCCACTATGGAGGTGGCTGGACCCGAGATGGAAGCAGACATGTCCTTGCCCTCCATGCAGGGTGAACTTAAGAAACCAGAACTCAGCATTGAGCTGCCGTCCTCCAACCTGGAAGTCAAGGCTGGCCAGATAGATGTGAAGATGGCAGACGTCCAGCTGCCTGAGGGAGAGCAGACCGCACAGGATGCTGACGGAGGCAGCCTGAAGGGCCACCTGCCCAAGGTGCAGATGCCCAACTTCAAGATGCCCAAGGTGGACCTGAAGGGCCCTACAGTGGATGTGGACGGCCCCACAGTGGACGCAAAGGGACCCACAGTGGACGTGAAAAGCCCCAAAGCTGAGATTAGTGGCCCTGACATGGAGGTTTCTCTGCCTAGCATGAAGGTAGACATCCAGGCTCAAGGGGCCAAGCTACAGAAGGACCTGCCTCATGCTGAAAAAGATGCGGCCACCAAAGACAGCAAGTTCAAGATGCCCAGCTTCAAGATGCCCAAGGTGGACCTGAAGGGCCCTACAGTGGATGTGGACGGCCCCACAGTGGACGCAAAGGGACCCACAGTGGACGTGAAAAGCCCCAAAGCTGAGATTAGTGGCCCTGACATGGAGGTTTCTCTGCCTAGCATGAAGGTAGACATCCAGGCTCAAGGGGACAAGCTACAGAAGGACCTGCCCTATGCTGAAAAAGATGCGGCCACCAAAGACAGCAAGTTCAAGATGCCCAAGTTCAAGATGCCCAAGGTGGACCTGAAGGGACCCCATGTGGACCTGAAGGGCCCCACAGTGGACACAAAGGGTGCCACAGTGGACGTGAAAAGCCCCAAAAGGGACGTGAAGATACAGGATTTAGAGGCGTCCCTGCCCAGCACGGAGGTTCATGTCGAGGCTCCAGGTGTCAAGCTGGATGGGGACCAGGCCGTGGTCGATAAGGACATGGCCGTCAAAGACAGCAGGTTCAAAATGCCCAAGTTCAAGATGCCCTCTTTTGGCGTGTCCGCAACGGTCAAACCCAGCATGGAAGGCACTATGGAGGTGGCAGGACCCGAGATGGAAACAGAGATGTCCCTGCCCTCCATGCGAGGTGAACTTAAGACTCCAGACCTCAGCATTGAGCTGCCGTCCACCGACCTGGAGGTCAAGGCTGCCCAGGGGGATGTGAAGATGGCAGACGCCCAGCTGCCCGAGGGAGAGCAGACCGCACAGCATGCTGACAAAGCCAGCGTGAAGGGCCACCTGCCCAAGGTGCAGATGCCCAGCTTCAAGATGCCCAAGGTGGACCTGAAGGGCCCCACAGTCGATGTCAAGGCCCCCACAGTGGACGCAAAGGACCTTACAGTGGACATGAAAAGCCCCAAAGCTGAGATTAGTGGCCCTGACATGGAGGTTTCTCTGCCTGGCGTGAAGGTTGACATCCAGGCCCAAGGTTCCAAGCTGCAAAAGGATCTGCCTCATGCTGAGAAGGATGAGGCCACAAAAGACAGCAAGTTCAAGATGCCCAAGTTCAAGATGCCCTCCTTCGGCGGGTCCACAACCGGCAAGCCCAGCATGGAAGCCACTATGGAGGTGGCAGCTCCCAAGATGGAAGCAGACATGTCCCTGCCCTCCATGCAGGGTGACGTCAAGACACCAGACATCAGCATTCAACTACCGTCCTCCAAGCTGGAGGTCAAGGCTGGCCAGGTAGATGTGAAGATGGAAGGTGTCCAGCTGCCCGAAAAAGAGCAGGTCACACAGGTTGCAGACGGAGCCAGCCTGAAGGGCCAAGTGCCCAAGGTACAGATGCCCAGGTTTAAGATGCCCAAGGTGGACCTGAAGGGCCCCCATGTGGAACTGAAGAGTCAAAAAGGAGACATAAAGAGCCCCAAAAGTGAGGTGAAGATTCAGGATATAGAGGTGTCTCTACCCAGCATGGAGGTTGATGTCCAGGCCTCTGGTGCCAAACTTGATGGGGAACAGGTAATAGTCAATAAGGACATGGCCGACGAAGACAAGAAGTTCAAGATGCCCAAGTTCAAGATGCCCTCCTTTGGCACGTCAGCAACTGGCAAGCCTACCGTGGAAGCCACTATGGAGGTGGCTGGACCCGAGATGGAAGCAGACATGTCCTTGCCCTCCATGCAGGGTGAACTTAAGAAACCAGAACTCAGCATTGAGCTGCCGTCCTCCAACCTGGAAGTCAAGGCTGGCCAGATAGATGTGAAGATGGCAGACGTCCAGCTGCCTGAGGGAGAGCAGACCGCACAGGATGCTGACGGAGGCAGCCTGAAGGGCCACCTGCCCAAGGTGCAGATGCCCAGCTTCAAGATGCCCAAGGTGGACCTGAAGGGCCCTACAGTGGATGTGGACGGCCCCACAGTGGACGCAAAGGGACCCACAGTGGACGTGAAAAGCCCCAAAGCTGAGATTAGTGGCCCTGACATGGAGGTTTCTCTGCCTAGCATGAAGGTAGACATCCAGGCTCAAGGTGCCAAGCTACAGAAGGACCTGCCTCATGCTGAAAAAGATGCGGCCACCAAAGACAGCAAGTTCAAGATGCCCAGCTTCAAGATGCCCAAGGTGGACCTGAAGGGCCCCACAGTGGACACAAAGGGTGCCACAGTGGACGTGAAAAGCCCCAAAAGGGACGTGAAGATACAGGATTTAGAGGTGTCCCTGCCCAGCACGGAGGTTCATGTCGAGGCTCCAGGTGTCAAGCTGGATGGGGACCAGGCCGTGGTCGATAAGGACATGGCCGTCAAAGACAGCAGGTTCAAAATGCCCAAGTTCAAGATGCCCTCTTTTGGCGTGTCCGCAACGGTCAAACCCAGCATGGAAGGCACTATGGAGGTGGCAGGACCCGAGATGGAAACAGAGATGTCCCTGCCCTCCATGCGAGGTGAACTTAAGACTCCAGACCTCAGCATTGAGCTGCCGTCCTCCAACCTGGAGGTCAAGGCTGCCCAGGGGGATGTGAAGATGGCAGACGCCCAGCTGCCCGAGGGAGAGCAGACCGCACAGCATGCTGACAAAGCCAGCGTGAAGGGCCACCTGCCCAAGGTGCAGATGCCCAGCTTCAAGATGCCCAAGGTGGACCTGAAGGGCCCCACAGTCGATGTCAAGGCCCCCACAGTGGACGCAAAGGACCTTACAGTGGACATGAAAAGCCCCAAAGCTGAGATTAGTGGCCCTGACATGGAGGTTTCTCTACCTGGCGTGAAGGTTGACATCCAGGCCCAAGGTTCCAAGCTGCAAAAGGATCTGCCTCATGCTGAGAAGGATGAGGCCACAAAAGACAGCAAGTTCAAGATGCCCAAGTTCAAGATGCCCTCCTTCGGCGGGTCCACAACCGGCAAGCCCAGCATGGAAGCCACTATGGAGGTGGCAGCTCCCAAGATGGAAGCAGACATGTCCCTGCCCTCCATGCAGGGTGACGTCAAGACACCAGACATCAGCATTCAACTACCGTCCTCCAAGCTGGAGGTCAAGGCTGGCCAGGTAGATGTGAAGATGGAAGGTGTCCAGCTGCCCGAAAAAGAGCAGGTCACACAGGTTGCAGACAGAGCCAGCCTGAAGGGCCAAGTGCCCAAGGTACAGATGCCCAGCTTTAAGATGCCCAAGGTGGACCTGAAGGGCCCCCATGTGGAACTGAAGAGTCAAAAAGGAGACATAAAGAGCCCCAAAAGTGAGGTGAAGATTCAGGATATAGAGGTGTCTCTACCCAGCATGGAGGTTGATGTCCAGGCCTCTGGTGCCAAACTTGATGGGGAACAGGTAATAGTCAATAAGGACATGGCCGACGAAGACAAGAAGTTCAAGATGCCCAAGTTCAAGATGCCCTCCTTTGGCACGTCAGCAACTGGCAAGCCTACCGTGGAAGCCACTATGGAGGTGGCTGGACCCGAGATGGAAGCAGACATGTCCTTGCCCTCCATGCAGGGTGAACTTAAGAAACCAGAACTCAGCATTGAGCTGCCGTCCTCCAACCTGGAAGTCAAGGCTGGCCAGATAGATGTGAAGATGGCAGACGTCCAGCTGCCTGAGGGAGAGCAGACCGCACAGGATGCTGACGGAGGCAGCCTGAAGGGCCACCTGCCCAAGGTGCAGATGCCCAGCTTCAAGATGCCCAAGGTGGACCTGAAGGGCCCTACAGTGGATGTGGACGGCCCCACAGTGGACGCAAAGGGACCCACAGTGGACGTGAAAAGCCCCAAAGCTGAGATTAGTGGCCCTGACATGGAGGTTTCTCTGCCTAGCATGAAGGTAGACATCCAGGCTCAAGGGGCCAAGCTACAGAAGGACCTGCCTCATGCTGAAAAAGATGCGGCCACCAAAGACAGCAAGTTCAAGATGCCCAGCTTCAAGATGCCCAAGGTGGACCTGAAGGGCCCCACAGTGGACACAAAGGGTGCCACAGTGGACGTGAAAAGCCCCAAAAGGGACGTGAAGATACAGGATTTAGAGGTGTCCCTGCCCAGCACGGAGGTTCATGTCGAGGCTCCAGGTGTCAAGCAGGATGGGGACCAGGCCGTGGTCGATAAGGACATGGCCGTCAAAGACAGCAGGTTCAAAATGCCCAAGTTCAAGATGCCCTCTTTTGGCGTGTCCGCAACGGTCAAACCCAGCATGGAAGGCACTATGGAGGTGGCAAGGACCCGAGATGGAAACAGAGATGTCCCTGCCCTCCATGCGAGGTGAACTTAAGACTCCAGACCTCAGCATTGAGCTGCCGTCCACCGACCTGGAGGTCAAGGCTGCCCAGGGGGATGTGAAGATGGCAGACGCCCAGCTGCCCGAGGGAGAGCAGACCGCACAGCATGCTGACAAAGCCAGCGTGAAGGGCCACCTGCCCAAGGTGCAGATGCCCAGCTTCAAGATGCCCAAGGTGGACCTGAAGGGCCCCACAGTCGATGTCAAGGCCCCCACAGTGGACGCAAAGGACCTTACAGTGGACATGAAAAGCCCCAAAGCTGAGATTAGTGGCCCTGACATGGAGGTTTCTCTGCCTGGCGTGAAGGTTGACATCCAGGCCCAAGGTTCCAAGCTGCAAAAGGATCTGCCTCATGCTGAGAAGGATGAGGCCACAAAAGACAGCAAGTTCAAGATGCCCAAGTTCAAGATGCCCTCCTTCGGCGGGTCCACAACCGGCAAGCCCAGCATGGAAGCCACTATGGAGGTGGCAGCTCCCAAGATGGAAGCAGACATGTCCCTGCCCTCCATGCAGGGTGACGTCAAGACACCAGACATCAGCATTCAACTACCGTCCTCCAAGCTGGAGGTCAAGGCTGGCCAGGTAGATGTGAAGATGGAAGGTGTCCAGCTGCCCGAAAAAGAGCAGGTCACACAGGTTGCAGACAGAGCCAGCCTGAAGGGCCAAGTGCCCAAGGTACAGATGCCCAGCTTTAAGATGCCCAAGGTGGACCTGAAGGGCCCCCATGTGGAACTGAAGAGTCAAAAAGGAGACATAAAGAGCCCCAAAAGTGAGGTGAAGATTCAGGATATAGAGGTGTCTCTACCCAGCATGGAGGTTGATGTCCAGGCCTCTGGTGCCAAACTTGATGGGGAACAGGTAATAGTCAATAAGGACATGGCCGACGAAGACAAGAAGTTCAAGATGCCCAAGTTCAAGATGCCCTCCTTTGGCACGTCAGCAACTGGCAAGCCTACCGTGGAAGCCACTATGGAGGTGGCTGGACCCGAGATGGAAGCAGACATGTCCTTGCCCTCCATGCAGGGTGAACTTAAGAAACCAGAACTCAGCATTGAGCTGCCGTCCTCCAACCTGGAAGTCAAGGCTGGCCAGATAGATGTGAAGATGGCAGACGTCCAGCTGCCTGAGGGAGAGCAGACCGCACAGGATGCTGACGGAGGCAGCCTGAAGGGCCACCTGCCCAAGGTGCAGATGCCCAGCTTCAAGATGCCCAAGGTGGACCTGAAGGGCCCTACAGTGGATGTGGACGGCCCCACAGTGGACGCAAAGGGACCCACAGTGGACGTGAAAAGCCCCAAAGCTGAGATTAGTGGCCCTGACATGGAGGTTTCTCTGCCTAGCATGAAGGTAGACATCCAGGCTCAAGGTGCCAAGCTACAGAAGGACCTGCCTCATGCTGAAAAAGATGCGGCCACCAAAGACAGCAAGTTCAAGATGCCCAGCTTCAAGATGCCCAAGGTGGACCTGAAGGGCCCCACAGTGGACACAAAGGGTGCCACAGTGGACGTGAAAAGCCCCAAAAGGGACGTGAAGATACAGGATTTAGAGGTGTCCCTGCCCAGCACGGAGGTTCATGTCGAGGCTCCAGGTGTCAAGCAGGATGGGGACCAGGCCGTGGTCGATAAGGACATGGCCGTCAAAGACAGCAGGTTCAAAATGCCCAAGTTCAAGATGCCCTCTTTTGGCGTGTCCGCAACGGTCAAACCCAGCATGGAAGGCACTATGGAGGTGGCAGGACCCGAGATGGAAACAGAGATGTCCCTGCCCTCCATGCGAGGTGAACTTAAGACTCCAGACCTCAGCATTGAGCTGCCGTCCACCGACCTGGAGGTCAAGGCTGCCCAGGGGGATGTGAAGATGGCAGACGCCCAGCTGCCCGAGGGAGAGCAGACCGCACAGCATGCTGACAAAGCCAGCGTGAAGGGCCACCTGCCCAAGGTGCAGATGCCCAGCTTCAAGATGCCCAAGGTGGACCTGAAGGGCCCCACAGTCGATGTCAAGGCCCCCACAGTGGACGCAAAGGACCTTACAGTGGACATGAAAAGCCCCAAAGCTGAGATTAGTGGCCCTGACATGGAGGTTTCTCTGCCTGGCGTGAAGGTTGACATCCAGGCCCAAGGTTCCAAGCTGCAAAAGGATCTGCCTCATGCTGAGAAGGATGAGGCCACAAAAGACAGCAAGTTCAAGATGCCCAAGTTCAAGATGCCCTCCTTCGGCGGGTCCACAACCGGCAAGCCCAGCATGGAAGCCACTATGGAGGTGGCAGCTCCCAAGATGGAAGCAGACATGTCCCTGCCCTCCATGCAGGGTGACGTCAAGACACCAGACATCAGCATTCAACTACCGTCCTCCAAGCTGGAGGTCAAGGCTGGCCAGGTAGATGTGAAGATGGAAGGTGTCCAGCTGCCCGAAAAAGAGCAGGTCACACAGGTTGCAGACGGAGCCAGCCTGAAGGGCCAAGTGCCCAAGGTACAGATGCCCAGCTTTAAGATGCCCAAGGTGGACCTGAAGGGCCCCCATGTGGAACTGAAGAGTCAAAAAGGAGACATAAAGAGCCCCAAAAGTGAGGTGAAGATTCAGGATATAGAGGTGTCTCTACCCAGCATGGAGGTTGATGTCCAGGCCTCTGGTGCCAAACTTGATGGGGAACAGGTAATAGTCAATAAGGACATGGCCGACGAAGACAAGAAGTTCAAGATGCCCAAGTTCAAGATGCCCTCCTTTGGCACGTCAGCAACTGGCAAGCCTACCGTGGAAGCCACTATGGAGGTGGCTGGACCCGAGATGGAAGCAGACATGTCCTTGCCCTCCATGCAGGGTGAACTTAAGAAACCAGAACTCAGCATTGAGCTGCCGTCCTCCAACCTGGAAGTCAAGGCTGGCCAGATAGATGTGAAGATGGCAGACGTCCAGCTGCCTGAGGGAGAGCAGACCGCACAGGATGCTGACGGAGGCAGCCTGAAGGGCCACCTGCCCAAGGTGCAGATGCCCAGCTTCAAGATGCCCAAGGTGGACCTGAAGGGCCCTACAGTGGATGTGGACGGCCCCACAGTGGACGCAAAGGGACCCACAGTGGACGTGAAAAGCCCCAAAGCTGAGATTAGTGGCCCTGACATGGAGGTTTCTCTGCCTAGCATGAAGGTAGACATCCAGGCTCAAGGTGCCAAGCTACAGAAGGACCTGCCTCATGCTGAAAAAGATGCGGCCACCAAAGACAGCAAGTTCAAGATGCCCAGCTTCAAGATGCCCAAGGTGGACCTGAAGGGCCCCACAGTGGACACAAAGGGTGCCACAGTGGACGTGAAAAGCCCCAAAAGGGACGTGAAGATACAGGATTTAGAGGTGTCCCTGCCCAGCACGGAGGTTCATGTCGAGGCTCCAGGTGTCAAGCTGGATGGGGACCAGGCCGTGGTCGATAAGGACATGGCCGTCAAAGACAGCAGGTTCAAAATGCCCAAGTTCAAGATGCCCTCTTTTGGCGTGTCCGCAACGGTCAAACCCAGCATGGAAGGCACTATGGAGGTGGCAGGACCCGAGATGGAAACAGAGATGTCCCTGCCCTCCATGCGAGGTGAACTTAAGACTCCAGACCTCAGCATTGAGCTGCCGTCCTCCAACCTGGAGGTCAAGGCTGCCCAGGGGGATGTGAAGATGGCAGACGCCCAGCTGCCCGAGGGAGAGCAGACCGCACAGCATGCTGACAAAGCCAGCGTGAAGGGCCACCTGCCCAAGGTGCAGATGCCCAGCTTCAAGATGCCCAAGGTGGACCTGAAGGGCCCCACAGTCGATGTCAAGGCCCCCACAGTGGACGCAAAGGACCTTACAGTGGACATGAAAAGCCCCAAAGCTGAGATTAGTGGCCCTGACATGGAGGTTTCTCTAGCCTGGCGTGAAGGTTGACATCCAGGCCCAAGGTTCCAAGCTGCAAAAGGATCTGCCTCATGCTGAGAAGGATGAGGCCACAAAAGACAGCAAGTTCAAGATGCCCAAGTTCAAGATGCCCTCCTTCGGCGGGTCCACAACCGGCAAGCCCAGCATGGAAGCCACTATGGAGGTGGCAGCTCCCAAGATGGAAGCAGACATGTCCCTGCCCTCCATGCAGGGTGACGTCAAGACACCAGACATCAGCATTCAACTACCGTCCTCCAAGCTGGAGGTCAAGGCTGGCCAGGTAGATGTGAAGATGGAAGGTGTCCAGCTGCCCGAAAAAGAGCAGGTCACACAGGTTGCAGACAGAGCCAGCCTGAAGGGCCAAGTGCCCAAGGTACAGATGCCCAGCTTTAAGATGCCCAAGGTGGACCTGAAGGGCCCCCATGTGGAACTGAAGAGTCAAAAAGGAGACATAAAGAGCCCCAAAAGTGAGGTGAAGATTCAGGATATAGAGGTGTCTCTACCCAGCATGGAGGTTGATGTCCAGGCCTCTGGTGCCAAACTTGATGGGGAACAGGTAATAGTCAATAAGGACATGGCCGACGAAGACAAGAAGTTCAAGATGCCCAAGTTCAAGATGCCCTCCTTTGGCACGTCAGCAACTGGCAAGCCTACCGTGGAAGCCACTATGGAGGTGGCTGGACCCGAGATGGAAGCAGACATGTCCTTGCCCTCCATGCAGGGTGAACTTAAGAAACCAGAACTCAGCATTGAGCTGCCGTCCTCCAACCTGGAAGTCAAGGCTGGCCAGATAGATGTGAAGATGGCAGACGTCCAGCTGCCTGAGGGAGAGCAGACCGCACAGGATGCTGACGGAGGCAGCCTGAAGGGCCACCTGCCCAAGGTGCAGATGCCCAGCTTCAAGATGCCCAAGGTGGACCTGAAGGGCCCTACAGTGGATGTGGACGGCCCCACAGTGGACGCAAAGGGACCCACAGTGGACGTGAAAAGCCCCAAAGCTGAGATTAGTGGCCCTGACATGGAGGTTTCTCTGCCTAGCATGAAGGTAGACATCCAGGCTCAAGGTGCCAAGCTACAGAAGGACCTGCCTCATGCTGAAAAAGATGCGGCCACCAAAGACAGCAAGTTCAAGATGCCCAGCTTCAAGATGCCCAAGGTGGACCTGAAGGGCCCCACAGTGGACACAAAGGGTGCCACAGTGGACGTGAAAAGCCCCAAAAGGGACGTGAAGATACAGGATTTAGAGGTGTCCCTGCCCAGCACGGAGGTTCATGTCGAGGCTCCAGGTGTCAAGCAGGATGGGGACCAGGCCGTGGTCGATAAGGACATGGCCGTCAAAGACAGCAGGTTCAAAATGCCCAAGTTCAAGATGCCCTCTTTTGGCGTGTCCGCAACGGTCAAACCCAGCATGGAAGGCACTATGGAGGTGGCAAGACCCGAGATGGAAACAGAGATGTCCCTGCCCTCCATGCGAGGTGAACTTAAGACTCCAGACCTCAGCATTGAGCTGCCGTCCACCGACCTGGAGGTCAAGGCTGCCCAGGGGGATGTGAAGATGGCAGACGCCCAGCTGCCCGAGGGAGAGCAGACCGCACAGCATGCTGACAAAGCCAGCGTGAAGGGCCACCTGCCCAAGGTGCAGATGCCCAGCTTCAAGATGCCCAAGGTGGACCTGAAGGGCCCCACAGTCGATGTCAAGGCCCCCACAGTGGACGCAAAGGACCTTACAGTGGACATGAAAAGCCCCAAAGCTGAGATTAG